>NW_026020016.1:528068-834051 GCF_900185275.1 Solanum verrucosum | reverse complement strand
TTTCGGCTCAAGGCGTCCGCTACCACATTTGCCTTGCCCGGATGATAGAGAATAGATAGGTCATAGTCCTTCAGGAGCTCAATCCAACGACGCTGCCTCGAATTAAGGTCCCTCTGGCTCATGATGTACTGAAGACTCCTGTGATCAGTATAGATCTCGCATCGAACTCCATACAGGTAATGCCTCCAAATCTTAAGCGCAAAAAACCACCGCCGCCAACTCTAAGTCATGAGTGGGGTAGTTGTGTTCGTGTGACTTAAGCTGCCTCGACGCATAAGCAATAACGCGGCCCTGCTGCATCAGTACACAACCCAAACCAATGCCGGATGAGTCACAATAAACAGTAAACCCCTCGCCCTTAACTGGAAGAGTCAATATAGGAGCTGTGGTAAGCAACTCCTTAAGCCTCAGAAAGCTCCTCTCACACTCCTCCGACCACACAAACGGAACATCCTGACGAGTTAACCGAGTCAAAGGCGCTGCTATAGTAGAAAATCCCTCAACAAAACGCCTATAGTAGCCTGCCAATCCGACGAAGCTACGAATCTCAGTCACAGAGGTGGGCCTGTGCCAATCACGAATAGCCTCAATCTTCGTCGGATCAACCCTAATACCTTCCTTGGACACCACGTGACCCAAGAAGGCTACAGACTCAAGCCAAAACTCGCACTTTGAGAACTTGGCATAAAGCCGCTGATCTCTCAAAGTCTGGAGCACTATCCTCAAATGCTGCTCATGCTCACTCCGGCTCACCGAGTATACCAGTATGTCATCAATGAAGACAATGACAAATAAATCAAGGTATGACCTGAACACACGTGTCATCAAGTCCATGAAGGCGGCAGGGGCGTTAGTCAACCCAAAAGACATCACAAGGAACTCATAGTGGCCCTAACGAGTCCTAAATGCGGTCTTAGGGATGTCCGCTGCCCTAATCCTCAGCTGATGGTACCCGGACCTCAAATCAATCTTAGAAAACACGGCGGCACCCTGAAGCTGATCAAACAAATCATCAATACGAGGCATGGGGTAACGGTTCTTCACCGTCACCTTGTTCAGCTGCCTGTAGTCAATACACAATTGCATAGTACCGTCCTTCTTCTTTACGAAGAGGACTGGGGCACCCCAAGGCGATACACTAGGTCGAATGAATCCCTTATCTAAGAGATCCTGAATCTGAACACTGAGCTCCTTGAGCTCTACGGGGGCCATACTGTACGGTGTTATAGAAATGGGCTTAGTGCCCGGCTCTACTTCAATAGAAAAGTCAATGTCACGATCAGGGGGGAGACCAGGCAGATCGGCAGGAAACACATCTGTAAACTCTCGAACAATAGGTACTGAATCAACGGTAGGACCCTCCCTACTAACATCTCTAACATAAGCTAAATAAGCCAAACACCCGCTAGCCATCAATCTCTGGGCCCGAACAAAGATATCACCCTAACTGGCGTGCGACTACAAGAGCCCTGCCACACCGCTGGTGGAATACCAGGCATGGCTAAAGTAACGGTCTTAGCGTAGCAATCCAAGACCGCATGGTGGGGAGATAACCAATCCATACCCAAAATCAAATCAAAATCCACCATATCAAGCAAAATAAGATCAACCCTAGTGTCTCGCCTCTGAATAGTCACCACACAGGATCTAAATACCTGATCCACTACTAAAGAATCACCTACTGGGGTTGAAACACGTAACGGCTCAACCAATAGCTCTGGGATCATACTCAATCGAGGAGCACAATAAACAGATATATAGGAATAAGTAGAGCCTGGATCAAATAAGGCGGATGCGGGCTGATGGCATAATAACATTGTACATGTGATCACATCGTCCGAGGTCTCAGCATCTGCTCTAGCTGGAGCTGCATAAAAGTGGGCCTGGACTCCCCTACCCTGTGCATCGGCTCTGCTCCCTAACCTGCCTCCTCGGGGACCCCCCGTATACCCTGGTGACCACCCCTACGGTCCTGTCCCTGGCCTCTGCCTCTAGCTGGAGGTGCTGGCGCATGCCTAGCTGCCTGTGGAGCGGGTAAGGCTAACCTGCGATGGGGACACTCGCGGGCCCAATGATCTAACTCCCCACACTCATAACACCCCTGGGACTGTCGACTGAGAGCTGGAGGTCGGCTACCCCTGCCAGAAGAACCCATCTGTGAACTATCTCGGCCTCGACTAGGACCGGCACTAAAACCAATATGGCGGTGCTGATCACCCTCTGATGCCTGGAGAGAAGCCTGGAAGGGGCTACTAGACTGACCCGACTGAAACCTCTGCTGAGATCTATCATAAGACTCTTGGGGTCTGAAACGGCGCCTATCATAACTATCCTCCTGTCTAGCTCTCTTGCCGCTGCCCCCTTGGACCTCGCGACGGAGCTGCTCGATAGTGCGGGCATGGTCCACTACATCCAGAAATGAGCGGCCCGCTGAGACTAAAGACTGAGTCTCAATCCGCAACTGTAGTCTCAAACCCCGAACAAAACAACGAACCCTCTCCTCCTCAGTAGGTAATATCATGGCGGCATGCCTGGAGAGCTCGTGGAATCGGGCCTCATACTCTGATACTGTCATGGAGCCCTGCTCTAACCGAGCAAACTGATCTCTGATGCTCCTGGGAATAAATCTGGCCAAGAAGGCCTCTGAAAACTCAGTCCATGTGACCGGTGGAGACCCAGCTGGCCTGGTCTCTAAGTATGTACGCCACCACTGCCTGGCGGGACCGTCTAACTGGTAAGCGGTGAAGTCTGCTCCTCTCGACTCCACTAAACCCAAAGTCTGTAGCCGCTCGCGGCAAGTAACTAGAAACTCGTGGGCATCCTCCCCCACTGCCCCAGAAAACCTCGGCGGTGATAGTCTAAGGAACACCCCGAGCATCTTCTGCTCCCGTAGTGGCATGACGCCCTCCAAATCGTCAGGCTGAACAACCGGTGCCGCTAGCTGCTGAACAACTGGTACCGCTAGCTGCTGAACAACTGGTACCGCTGGTGTAGGCTGGCCCTGCGGTACTGGAACGGCTGGAGCTGGGGCCTGCTGCATACCCCCAATGGCAGCTAGTATCTGTACAAGCATCGCCTGTATATCTGGAGCTGCCACAGGCTCGGGCGGTGGCTGGGCTGGTCCCGGGCCCATCGACTGCTGCTGTGCTGGAGCTGCTGGTGGCTCTATCACAGGCTCCGGAGTTTGCTCTCGGTCCTGGGATGGTGCTGTAACTCTGGCACGACCTCGAGGTCGGCCTCTACCCCTAGCTGGGGCCCTACTACGCGTGCGAGCCATCTCTATAAAAGAGTGGTACAAGTAAGATTTTCAGAAACCGATAAGACACACAATGCACGACAGTGATACAAAAGCGACACGTTCCTAAAGACATCCTGTAGCCTCCCGAAGATAAGTAACGGACGTCTCCGTACCGATCTGCAGGACTTTACTAGACGTTAGCTCTGTACAAGTGAGACCGACGAACCTAGGCTCTGATACTAATTTGTCACGACCCGATTTCTCAAGTCATGATGGCACCTACTATAACCCACCAGCAGGTAAGCCAACCCGTAACCCGGAACAACAAGTAATGGGTCTAAGGGTAGAAATTAAACAAGAGTAGGAAAATAACAATATAAACAGGCGAAAGCAACCCAAAACATATATACAAATAAAGATCCCTCCCAGAACCTGGAAGTCACCAGTACAGAGCTACTACAAAATGAGTACAAGTCGCAAAACTGGACAACAGAGACTGGACTGTCTCGAAAGGAAGAAGACAAGTCTATATATACAGATGGAGACTGAAATAGTACAAAACGCCGTGTGCTCACCCCCGTCTCCAGATAAGTCTACTCCAAGCTTGATCAACGCTGGCTACTAGTGCTCGGACCTGCATCACAAAATAGATGCAGAGCGTAGCATGAGTACCAAAACAACAGGTACCCAGTAGGCATCATAGGCCGACTGAGCAAGATAAGCAAAAGTGAACTGAAATGCAAATAAAGGGTCACATCAAGTGCAAAGAGTAGTAAATGGGGGGGTATGTACACGAGCGTACAGGCAACAAAGACAAGTAATCTAACTAACTCCGCCGGGCTCCCATAAACCCGACGGGTACGCTCGTGCACAATAAAAGAAACCACCTGCACGGACCCCCATAAGCCCGGCAGATGCATCAGCAGTTAAAGTAAAATAATGGAGCTAGAAGGTCTATCACAATATTACCAATTTTCGGAAAAATGAGACCCTTTCAACCCAAACAGATTATACCACGACGATCCTTGCGAAAAACTCTACAAGTTAGCCTCAAGAATAACTCAAAACGGACCTAAGATGATCAAGATATCACATTTCAAAATTTAACAACATTTCAATCCGGAAATCACCCTAGCAGTGGCTAAAATCGATTTCTTACCTCAAACGAAGCCTCCCCTCACGTTTCTGAGATCACCGTTAGATTCCCCTCGAAATTCTCTTGAAGTTATCCTTTTGAAGCACCTAATTTGGACTCAAAAAGAAGGAGCAATTTTAAGTTGAAGGAAAAAAATGGACGAAATTCGTCCTAAATTCTGGAAATTTCCAGATTTCCACTCCTCTGCCACGTGGCATCACGTGGCTCTGCCACGTCACCGCCGCGTCAAAATTCTACAACCCTTCAAACTTAAATTTCGATGTTTCGGACTCGTTCGGAGTCGGAAAAATACAAACCTTATATGGAATCTGATTTGAAACGATATTTCGGACTCAACGGTGAAGGCAGAATTTCCATTTGGAGATTGCTTCGATGAAAAGTGGGTCCCACACCCAGTATCGTTTGAGCCAGATTCCACAACTGCCATCTAAAGCCTCGGGAAGTGAACAAAGGGTCGTTCTAGACCAAAATCGATCTTCCAAAGCTAACCTAGCTGTCAGAATTTTCATCTGAGCACGACTTCTAAGAAGGTTGACCAAAGTCAACTTTTCAAGTTATAAAAATCTCCAAAACAGGGAAACGGGCCTAAAACCCAAACGAACGACTAGGCGATCGAACAGTCAGTGCCAGCAAGTCATAAATGACTTGGGGTCGCTACAGGAATGCTCTATACGAGGAAAAGAATTCTTTAATTTAAAAATGACCTGGAGGGTCATTACAATATGTCTCTTATATTTGTGAAGTGAAGGTTTTATCAAAATAATATAAAAGCATTTATTCCTTGTAAATGTCCGTTTTGGCATGTTTTTGCATGGTCTCCATACTTAGTACTTAATTGTGCTAATTCCATATTTCTCTATTTTCTACAAGTGTAGGTTCCGGAAAGTAAACGGGTTCTATAGTAAGCTTGGAACTTGAAGTTCTTCCAAGATCTTGTGGTATGTCCTCATATGTCGAGGACAAGACTTTTCTATTCTAGTTTTATGATAAGGTTCTTGTAATAAACTTAATAGACTTCTTTTGATTGTAAAGAGTCGTGTCCCTAGTATGTTTTCCCGTTTATGTCTAAGATGGCTAAGAGACTTAGTATTCCGCTTGTGTACTTGTGAATGATGTTTTAAAAAGTGACCTTTGAGTCTTATGGGATTTTATTTAAAGAGTTTTTAATTCCGCACTATTTTACATATCTAATGTGATGAATACTAAGGGCTTGTATAAGACCTCCGAGAGGTCGAATACGCATGTTACGACTTGGGGATGCTCTCGGGTCGTGACAAACTTGGTATCAGAGCATAAGGTTTTGAGAAATGGTTCTTAGGTTCAAAGTCTCAAAAGCCACGTCTAGTAGAGTCTTGTTCATCGGTGTGAGTCGCGACACATCTATGAGCGAGAGGCTATAGGACGGTAGAAGTTACACTTCTTTCATTATTCTTGAAGTCGTGCCTTAGAGTTTGGTTTATAAGTGTTATTTTCCTAATCCTTCTCTTGTGTTTATATGAAATGAATACGAGGGCTAACCAAAGGAGAACGGAAGGGGAGTTAGGTGATGAGGGAGTTTGTCCTCAAGTTGTGCAAAATGGTCAAGGTGTGCAATGCAATCAAGTTCCTATAGGTGAGCAAGAGAATGAGGTTCCGGTGACCCTAGCCCAAGCCATAACGGCTCAAGCAAATAGAGATATGGGGCCTAGGGTGAATGCTTATGAGAGTACGGTAGCCTCAAGGTTGAGAGACTTCGTGAGGATGAATCCTCCTATCTTTTTAGGCTCTAGAATTGGAGAAGATCCCCAAGGATTCTTGGATGAGATTTACAAAATTGTGGATGCTATGGGAGTATCTTCTAGAGAGAAAGCGGAATTGGCTTCATACCAATTGAAAGAGGTGGCCCAAATTTGGTACACTCAATGGAAGACAAATAGGCCGGAGGAAGCGGGTCCTATAGAATGAGAGGAGTTTAAGGAAGCATTCTTGGGTAAGTACTTTCCCCTAGAGAAGAGGGAGTGCAAAATTGAGGAGTTCATTAATCTTAGGCAAGGTAATATGAGTGTGGATGAGTATGCTTTGAAGTTCTCTATGTTGTCTAGGTATGCTCCATCTTTGGTGTCTAACTCTAGAGAGGAGATGAGTAGGTTTGTTATCGGTGTATCCGACTTGGTGAAAGAAGAGTGTCGTACGGCAATGCTCCATGGTGACATGAATATCTCTAGGCTTGTTGTGTATGCTCAATCTATTGAGGAGTCCAAACTTAAGAGGATGAATAGGGATGTGAAGAGGGGTAGATCCGATGAGCAAGGTCAACCTAGGTTCAAGAAAAGGGTACCAAACCTAGATTTTTCAAGTGCTCCCAAGGTTAACCAAAAGAAAGGTGGTGGATCTCAATTTGTAAGCCTACTTGTCCCACTTGTGGAAAGAAGCATTTTGGGAAATGTCTAGCCGGTACTAATGGGTGCTATGGTTGTGGAAAGAATGATCACAAGGTGAGAGATTGTCCTAATATTGTGGCTAAAGGAAGGAATGCTAGGCAAGCTCCTTATAGTGGTCCTAGTGTTGATGGTCAAGCAAGGAATCGTTTCTATGCTCTCCAAGCTAACAAGGAAGCAAATCCGGATGAAGGTGCCAGTAAGTCATAATTTCTAGTTTTGTGTTGGAATCCTTTTGTGTTGGTTTAGATGGGTTTCTCCTAAGTGGGGGATGGTATGTTGAATGATGAGTTGAGGTGAGTTTGGAAATTCTTGTCTCTTTCTTCTATTCCTAATCAAGCTTGAGTCATAGAATTGTAGAAGCATGATGCATGGTTTTTGGAGTCTTGTGTGAAAAATGAGTTTCTATATTTCTCCTTATAATGATGCATGCTTTAAGTTGAATTCTTGTTAAATGAGAAAATGAGTTTTCATAATGATGTCTCTCATGTTTATATGCATATATGATGAGTTGCTAAAATATTTCATGAGTTGACTAGTTGAGCATGCTAAAGTGTTTTCTTGATGTGGCATGATTGTGTTTTAATGAGATAATTGCATATTGTGTTTTAATGAGATAATTGCATATTGTGTTCTTTGATGTTGATATGAGCATGAGGTGCTATGGAAAAGGAAGTTCCTCCAAATAAATGAGAAAGGGAAAAGGTTTGAGGCATGTTGAGTTGTAGGTGTGATTCCTATTTCCATAAATATGAATGAAGTTGTGTTGTAATGACTTGTTGTGTGGAGTTGATATTTCCTCCTTGATGAGTGTTTTTATATTGATATAGTAAGATTGTTGTGGGCTGCTAGTTTTAAGTCTTTACCCTTAATGTTTTGAAGTGTCATTCGGGGACGAATGTTTCCAAGTGGGGGATAATGTAGCGACCCTAAAAATAGATAGGTGAAACTAGAGCCTAACGTATGAATTTTAAAAGTTTAAGCATAAATTGGAGTTATGAAATTTTCCAAAATAAAAATTAGACTTTGCCTTTGTTTTATTTGGTAGGTCCATGTAGGCAAGGGGCGTTTTCGTAAATATTAATTTTAGTTAAATTAAAAAGTGGGTATATTTTATATTATTTCTAATTTCTATATATGGTATTAAAACTTTTAAAAAGGTTTGTTTTAATTCATTCTTCAAAAAAAAAAAAAGGGTTCTCTCTAGAACACCATTGAAGGCAAAGGTCAAGTTGGAGCTAGGGTTTCGAATTGAAGGTTTCTTGTATTAAATTTTCGTGGGTTTTCTCAATACTAAGGTATGGTGGCTCTTTATCTAAAGCTAGTTTTCGCTTTAGAACCAATTTCAAAGGGTTTTCAAATTCTCAAAAGTTATGAAAAACTTCTATTTGTTACTCTACTCAAGGGTTCTTGCATTAAATGGTTTTAAATGATGGATTGTGATATTGTTGATATTAAATTGATGTTTTCAAGTGAAAAATCTCATGAACCCTTGATTTCACAAATTTCTATATTTGACTTACGAAATGGGTTTGTTGATAATGATTGGGTATTGATGAATTTATGCTTAGAATAGATTGTATTGTTGATGTTTATGATTTTCTATATCTATTGATTTATGTTGAGGATGGCTTTGGAGGATGGTAAGTTGGCTTAATCTCATATTATTGATATAATTGTTCTTGCTTGGTTTGATTCACTTATAGTGGAGGTGTTTAATTATGGATTGTATTATGAATATGGCCTTGAAGGCATTATCTATTGAATTAAAGTGTTATCAAGTTATGAAGTGTTATAGTACTATGTGAAGGTAAATATGTGAAGGTATTCTTATGGTTATAAGGTGATCTTGTACAAAGTGTTATTGTAGTGTAATTGAAAGTATGTTCTCTTTAAATGTCCATATGTGACGATTGTTGTTGGTAGGTTGAATCCACCTTTGGTGGAAGTGTTATATCTTGTTCTTGTGTGGTATTATTGTGAATTGTAGCCATGAAGGCATTGGGGAAGTTGTTGCATTATGTTGGAATATTGTATTATTGTGAATTGAAGCCATGAAGGGCATTATATGAGTGTTATTGTATTGTTATATTATTATATATGAATGAGGCTATATGTAAAGTCCTATATGAAGCTATATGTAAAGTTTTATGTGAAGCTATATGTGTGAAGGTATGATGTGAATGAGTTTATGTGATCTTGTGATGATCCTATGTAAAGTGGATAGCATTGTGATTTAAAGTATGATTTTTCTCATGATGTATATATGAAAAGATGTTGGATTATGAAGTATCCTTAAATGAAAATGTTGTGACTTGGTTGGTAGACTAACGTGTCCCTCCTTGTTACTTAAAGTCTTGAATGCATGAATGTGTGAAGTGGGCTAGAACTAAGAAATGGTGCCCTTTCTATAAATGCTAAAAGAAAATGTGCTCACTAGTCTTTGTTGTTGTATATGTTGACGATATCATCTTGACTGGGACTGACTTTGAGGAAATTGCCTCTTTGAAGGCTTTCTTGCACGATTAGTTTAGAATAAAGGACTTGGGGAAACTACATTATTTTCTGGGATTGGAAATACTATATAGACGTGATGGTGTCCTCATTTCACAAAGAAAGTTTACTCTTGACCTCCTGAAGGAGTTCGATTTACTTGACTGCAAGACCACTACTGCACCACTTGATCCTGTTGAAAAACTAAAAGCCACAGAAGGCACGTTATTATTGGATCCTACTCACTATCGAAAGTTAGTCGGCAAGCTCAATTTTCTCTCCAACACAAGAATGGATATAGCATATAGTGTCCAGCACCTCAGCCAGTTCATGCAGTCACCCAGAGAACCTAATTTGAAGGCTGCTTACCATGTCCTAAGATATCTCAAACAAGATCCTACTTTAGGAGTTTTTGTTTCCACTAAACCTGACCTCACTGTTAATGCTTTTTGTGATTCCGATTGGGTTACTTGTCCTGATTCAAGGAAGTCAGTTAGTGGTTACCTGGTCCTCATGGGTGATAGTCCCATTAGTTGGAAGTCCAAGAAACAAGCCACAGTCTCTTTATCTTCTGCAGAAGCTGAGTACAGAGCTGTGAGACAAGTAGTGGGTGAATTGGTATAGCTTGAAAGGTTGCTTGATGAGATGACAGTGCAATGTTCCTTGCCTATACCTGTTTTCTGTGATAGTCAGGCAGCAGTCCACATAGCTAAGAACCCAGTTTTTCATGAGAGAACTAAGCACATAGAGGTCGACTGTCACTTTGTCAGAACCAAGCTCTAACAAGGCCTGATCACACTTCGACACATTCCTACAGGCTCTTAATTGGCAGATGTTTTCACCAAAGCCTTAACTGGTGTTAAGCATGCTACACTTTTGGGCAAGTTGTCTGTGTTTAGCTCACCTCCAACTTGAGGGGGTGATGAGATTACAATTAGTTTCAATTAGTTTGTAATTAGTTTAATTCATCACATTTAGCTTTAGAGTTCATAGAATTAGTTGAGTTCACAAAATCAGTTGGTTAAGTTTGCTATTGTGTCAGATCAAGTTGGTTAGTTGAACAATGTGTATATATATACACAATACCCTGTATTGTTTATTTTCAGTTTTGATTCTCAATAATATCTTTCCACTTTCTCTCTCTCTGAATATTCTCTCGTGAGCTTCAAACCTCCATCAATGGAGGAAGCCTGATGTTTTCCAGCCTATGTTGTTGATTTTGTCATATGTGCTTTGGACATTGATCTTAGCTCCAAGTACCTTAAAATCCCTGACTTCAACCATAATAATTACCTTAGTTTCCTCATAGGTATGTCGTAAAGTTGCATCTTCTAACGCCTTAACAATTTTTCAATTCTTTAATAATTGTGGCAAAAAAGAAAATGTCAACCCCCAATACTGCTACGACTGCTCTTGGTGCTACTTGAGATGAAGAGAAATACATGTATAGAAGCTTAAAGTTGCATTGTTAGAGTGGTAATTGTCACACACTGGTTGGAGAATAAAATGATGGTCTACTTATATGGACTTGGACAAACCTTCCTCACAAGATAGCTTTAGAGGGAAGGATTTTCCAAATTCATACAAGCCGATCACCCAATTTGTTGGGGAATGGACTGGTAATATGCTTATATAGATTTAGGCAATCTTTCCCTCATGAGCTAACTTTTTGGGTTGAGTTAGTCTCAAATGTCATATCAGTACATGATATCAGAGTCAAGTTCATCGTTTGGGCTTCCAATCCTGCTCTAGTTGGGCCCTGAGCATGAAAGAGGATTTTAGAGTGCATAAAAGCCTCATATTAGTTGGGAATGTATAGGTGGTCTGCTTATATAGACTTGATAAAACATCTCCTCATAAGCTAGCGTTTAGAGTTGAGTTAAACTCATGTGTCATATCTTTACTAAAAATTCTTAAATCGATAAACCTCACACATGATGTACAAATATATTATTGACATGTCAAAAGAATGAATTACATAATGCATGTGCGATAAGAAAAGAAAAAAACACTTTTATTAAATTAAAAAAATATCTAAAAGGGGAGAAAAAAATAAAATAAAGATCTAGAACCATCACTTGTTTTCTTTTTTTTAGGTAATAAATAAGGTAATTAGATTTTAAAGTTAAAGAAGGCGATTAACATAATTTAACAAGTTAGGGAGTTCATATTTTTGATGTAGTGTAGATTTATTTTGTTTTCTTTTTGAATAAATTACGTAATTATATTTTTAAAGTTCAGAAGGCTATAAATGTAATTTAATTTTCGAGATATAAAGTTCATGTTTTTAATATAATGTGTGTGTATATATATATATATATATATATATATATATATATATATATATATAATATGTATATATATAATATGTATCTATTAACTTGTTCAATCATAGTCTCTTCTCTCCCAAAGAAAGTACTCTATTTTTTTTATTGAGTGTATGAAAATATGGCTCAAGAAGTTTAAGAACAACAAAAAATTGATAGAAAATGTCTTCTTTATAAAAGAATAACAGTCTTTTTAAAGAATCACAAGAGTTGTCAACTCCTATGTGATGTACAACTTGGGCTAATTATTTTTAGTCCAGAAAAGTTATTTTATGGTCATTCGAATCGAGAGGTATTTAACCATATATTTAAGCATTCCCGAATATAAAAGGATGAATAATCTTGTTATAAATAAAACTCAAATTGTGAAGGCACGAGAAGAAAGCATTAGAAAAATGGAACAAAAGAATGAGGATAAGAAAATAAAGTTGTTGTATAATGAAGTTGGTGAAGAAAAAAACATTTATGAACTTGATGTTGTAGAACTTAAAGGCTTGATAAATTTAAGTTATTTGTTCTTAAGAAGACTAAAGTTGATGAAAGGAAGAACCAACTTCATGAACATGATCCACCAATAGATGGTAATTACAACATACATGTTTTATTAATTTTTTTATACAAGGCATACATATGCTACTTCATGATGTTAATAACAATGATTTTGGTTCACTTTGGCGCAAGCGCACCAAATAATGATGACGCAGTTCAAATAGATAAATTGGCGATTCGTACTTTCTATAATTAGATGTAGAACTTTCACTTCAGTTAGCCAAATTTCTATACGAATACAAATTTTTTTTGTCACCTTATAATATTGTGATGTATTGAGTGGATTTTTAAGAAGTGAATGGCAATTATGTTTTATAACAAAAATAATATCTATTGACATTTGTGAACAATTTCGTTCAACCAATCATCTAGTTAAGAAAATATGTTTCATCATAAAATGTACTTTGGACATTGATATTAAACTCCAAGAACCGAAAAATTCCTTACTTCAACCCTAATAACTAATTATCCTAGTTTCCTCAAAAGGTATCTCGTAAAGTTACATCTTCTAAAGCCTCACCAATTTTTCACATCTTCTAATGCCTCACCAATTTTTCAACCAATTTATAATTTTTTGGCAAAAATGAAAATGTCAACCCCCCATACTGCTACAATTGCTGCTGCTACTTGCAAAAAAAAAAAAAAACAAAAAAAAAAAACAAAAAACATGTATAGAAGCTTAAAGTTGCAGCTAAGAGTGGGTAAATGTCCCACACTGATTGAGGAATAGGCTGGTCGTTTGTTTATATGGACTTGGACAATCCTCCCTCATAAGCTAGCTTTTGAGGAAAGGATTTCTCAAGTCCATATATATAAGCAGACCACCACATTAGTTGGGAAATGAATTGGTGATCTGCTTAAATGGATTTGGGCAATCTTTCCCTCATGAGCTAACTTTTTGGGTTGAGTTAATCCAGATGTCATCAAAGCCAAGTTCATTCATGTCGTTTGGGCTTTCGGTCCGCTCTATTTCGGCCTGAGCGTGAAAGAGGGTGTTAGAGTGGCTAAAAGTCTCACATTAGTTGGGGAATGGACTGGTGGTCTGCTTATATGGACTTGAGAGAAACCTCCCCTTCTTGACAAACGTTTTTCCTTGAAAATCCTTAAATCGATAAACCTCACACATGAAGTACAAATATTATTGACATGTCAAAAGAATGAATCACAGAATGCAGGTGTGATAAGAAAAGAGAAAAACACTTTTTATTAAATAAAAAAATATCTTAAAAGGGAGAAAAAAGAAAAAAAGAAAAGAAAAGGAAAGAAAAGAAAGAGAACTCTCACTTGTTTTCTTTTTTAGGTAATATTAGATCTTAAAGTTAAGAAGGCAATTAACATAATTTAATTTTTTTAAGTTAAAAGAGTACGTACTTTTGATATAGAGATATAAAATTCATGCTTTTAATATAGTTATATACTCATAGAAAATGTCTTCTTTATAAAAAAAATAAAAATAATAGACTTATTTAAGAAAGCACAGAGTTGTCAACTCTTTCCCCGATTTCAACCATAATAATTTTGTGGCAGAAAAATAAATGTCAACCCCCATACTGCTACGACTGCTCTTGTTGCTACTTGCGGAAAAAGAAGAAGAAGAATGACAAAATATATGTATAGAAGCTAAAAGTTGCATTGTTAGAGAGGGTAAATGTCCCATACTGGTTGGGGAATAAATTGGTAGTCTTTTTATATGGACTTGGACAATCCTCTACTCATAAGCTATCTTTTGAGGAGATGATTATCCAAGGTCATATAAGGAGACCAGCTTGGGCAATCATCCCCTCATTGGCTTGTTTTTTGGGTTGAGTTAGACTCATATGTCATATCTTGACATGGTAAGTTAGATTTTTGGATTGAATTAGGCCCATATGTCATATTTTCACATGGTATCAAAGTTAGATTCATCTCGTTTGGGCTTCCTATACATGCTTCAGTTGGACCTGAGCGTGAAGGGGGTGTTAGAGTTGGTAAAAGTCTCACATTAGTAAGGGAATGGATTAGTGGTTCTGCTTATATGGACTTGAGCAATTCTCCCCTCATAAGTTAGCTTTTGGGAGTGAATAGTTAGGTTCATATATCATATTTTTACAGACATCAACTGCCGGATAGATACTTCAACTATATATGCTAGTGCCCAAATAGACACTCCTTAATTCTTAGCAGAAGTTTTTCCTTGAAACCATGAAATCGATAAACCTCACACATGAAGTAAAAACATTATTGACTTGTAAAAAATGAATCAGAAAATGCATATGTGATACACCATCAATTCAGAAGGGATACTAAAGATAGATTGTAAAGAAAGTTGTGATAGTAAATAAAGCTCAATTCATACATGATAAATATAGGAATAAAAACAAGAGTTTGTACTAGAAATAATAAATGCTTGATGATCTAGAATGGTAAATTGTTTGATAAATGTTAGTGCTTAACAATCAAAAGATTTATTAGAAAAGTAAAATATTTGATAATTTCCTAAAATCTCTCCTCATATTTGAAAAGAACTCAAAAAAGTGTTTGAGCTTAGCCTTCAAAAGATTTATCAGAAAGATAAAATATTTAATAACTTGTCCAAATTAATTCTCTCCTCATAATTAGGAAAAAACCAAAAGTTTGTTTGAGCTTAACAACCAAAAAAATTATTTGAGCTTTGTTTTGGACATAGTAGCAAGGTAATTATTGCGATTTCAAACTTTTATTGAGTTTCTTATAATAAAAAAGTATAATCAATTACTTGCTGATTATCATTACTCTGTTACTTAACTCACTTATGTAACTAGTTTTTTTTTTATAAATTGGTAGGTTAATAAATAGATCTTTGTGTCAATAAAATATTACACAGTTAATTTAAAATTTTAGACAAGAAATCATTTAATTATATTTGGCTACATATAGTAGGGTGATGTGATTTCACAAAAGAAAAATAAAGGGAATTTGAATTGTTTTTTTAAGTTGGACATTGTAAATAGTTCATTCCAAGTTTGTCAATCTGTGCATCATGTCCAGGCAACAATTAATAAGTTGTTGGGTGATAAATTTTTGATTAAGGACCTTGGTCCTTCACATTTTTTTTTTGAGATGTTGAAGTTATATAGCATGCCCATGGATTGACTCTCACACAAAGTAGCTTCATTGCGGAAATACTCGCTGGATGACAACAGTGTGAGCAATTTTCTATCCACAAGTGACATATTTTATAGGCTGGTCATTGGCTCATTGCAATACATCACCTTCACAGGACCCGATATATGCTTTGCAGTAAATAAGCTAGATCAGTTCCAACACTCTCCATCAACTAAACATTTGCAAGCAACAAAGAGGATTCTTCATTATCTAAAGGAACAATAACATATGGCCTTCACTTCAAACATGGTAACTTTTCTCAGTTACTCGCATACTCAGATGCAGATTGGGGTGGTATTGCCCACAATAGACACTCCACTTCATCCTATGTTATTTTTCTTGGAAAGAATTCAATTAGTTGGAGCTCTAACAAGCAACACACTCTTGCCAGATCTTCCACTGAAGCAAAATACAGTGTTGTATCAAGTGTTGTAGCTAAAACTAGTCTATTGCAGGAACTTTGGGTCAAGTTGTCTTGTCCTCCTAAAATTTATTGTGATAACATTATATTGATGTCACTTATCTGTATTGTAATTTAGTCAGTCTTTCACAGTCAAATGAAACATGTCGCAATTGAATTTCATATTGTCTGTGACCAAGTGAAAACTAGAAAAATTTAAGTTCATCATACTACAATTGGAGCTCTAGCAAATGCATTACTAAAGCACTTCTCAGAAGGTCCTTTGCCAACTTTGTTAGCAACATTGGTCTCAAGCAAATCGAGCTAATGTTGAGGGGTCATGATAAGGATAAGGATTCAGACTCTTATTACATTAGTATATTGAGTGTACAGTCCTAGTCCGTTAGTATGTTTGAGTTATATATGTAGTTAGTTCCTCTTATTTTTAGGTCTTTTATGTTCAACAAACTCATTTCTCTTTTATACTTGTATATGTATAAATCCCACACATTGTATCAATAATGCTTACACTTTCATAATCATATCCAACTCTTATAATAAGTACCTAGTAGTAATATAATTATAGTATTCCTACCATATATTAACGTTCTTATAATAAGTACCTAGTAGTAATATAATTCTAGTATTCCTGCCATATATTAACGTTTCTAATAGTAATAAATAATATTTGTTATGTATATTAAGTAAGTTTTGTATTAAAGAAGTATGTTTAATAAGATATAGGATTAGAGCTCATTAAGGGTATAAAAGTCATTCAATATTTAAAGGATATTACAGCATGTTCACTATGTTCAATAAGAAGTAGGATTAGAGCTCATGGGTATAAAATTTATTCAATATTTAAATAAAATTTTGGTCAACCAACATTTATATTCACTCTTTTATAATAATATAAATAAGCAAATAGATAAATAATTCACCTAGAACCAAATCTGCTTTTCGAATTATAATTTCAATAATCATAATTAGACTTTAAGCATTTTAGGAAAATACATAAATAATTCATTTAGAACCAAATCTGGTCCTTAGACTGTGAATTCAAAAATCACCGAAATAAATAATTCACTTAATTATGTGGTATTTACATTCCTTGGTGTGAATAAAATTATGGTATTAACATTATTATTAGGCATCTATAAATAAACTCATAGTCCTTATTTAACTTGCTCAATCATAATTTCTTCTCCCACAAAGAAAGTGCTCTCTATTTTTTCTTGAGTGTATGAAAAATAAGGCTCACATTGTTGTGGGCACTTTGTTTTAATAAGGTGCTTTAGCCACTTTGGTTCTGAAGCTGAATATCCAACCCTCTTTGAAAGAAAATGAATTTAGTGATACAAATATTAACAGGGACACTATTTCACATTCGATTAGCCAAAGATACATCTGTGGCGGATTTGAAAAAAGAAATAAGTAATCAAGAAAAACTACCAGAGAATCGTTTGATTCTCATGTTGGATACAGGACATGGAGATTCGATCATGTTGAATGACGATGAAATTTCCCTTGTGGATTATGGGGTAACAGATGGATCTCATTTTAACCTATTTTTTCAACTTCCAGATAATAATAATATTAATAATAATGGTGATGGTGATAATGTGAGTATCGTCAATCCCAAGACTCTGGTTTCTCAAGAAGATTCTGTTACTAGTGTTGCAAAATAGACCGAGACGAATTCAAGATTTTTAGTTTGTGGGTAATAGTGTCTTTTTTCCATCAATAAGTGCACATTATGTTAGTTGCACATTTAGGATTTTAAGTTTTTTAGTATTTAACTTGTTGTATTTCTAAATTTATAGATACATCTACTATTTGTTGCGGAAAAAAAATGGCTCACATGAAGTTTAAGAACAACAGATACCTAAGTGTAAGCAATAGAAAATCCCTCCTTTATAAAAGAGTAAATGAATTTCAAAGGATGAATCATCTAGTTTTAAATGAATCTCTTCTTATCGAAATTGTGAAGGATCGAGAAGAAAGAATTAAGAAATTGGAACAAAAGTATGAGGACAAAAAAATGGAGTTGTTGTTCAATGAAATTTTAGAGGGTAAAAGTACCCATGAACTTGATGCTGAAGAACTTAAAGGCATCATTAATTAGCTATGTGCTCTTAAGATTACTAAAATCTAAAATTCTTAATGACAACAATGTTGGAGAGAAGAATGATGGCGGGCCCTAAAATTTAATTATGATTAAGCATTTACAGCTTTTATTGCTGAGACAATAGTAATTTATATTTATTTTCAACGGTATTTTATATTTCATATCGTTTATCTATCCTTATTATCATGTTATTTGTTTTATTGATATGTTGAAGTTATTTTGTTTTCTTGAAAAAATTGTCTTATTGTTGTTCATACAATATTGCTATGGGTACAATTTAGAATGTTGTTGAATCTTTTTTTTTCTGTCATATATATCCTCCCTCCCTCTTTCTCTTTAACTTGAATAACTTTAAATTAATTTTATTCTATACAAATATTAATGGAGACATTTTGATTATTTATAGAATTAATGAAATTTTTTTATTGGTCGAGAACTCGCCATCATAAAAAAATAAAAATATCTATCATTAGTGTGTATGCCAAGTCCTTTTTCCAGAATTCTTCATGGATAGTAGAATAACTATAATAAGCCATAGTTCGTTTATTTATTATAATATAAGGTAAGATATAAAGTCATATAATTCTGGATGATTGTATCAAAATATTTAACTAACAAAATCAGAAGAAAAATTAAAGAAATAGATTTAATTATTCTTGTTTCTACTCCGGAGAGATATGTGGTAAGTATTACAGAGTTTACTAACTCTCAACTTCATGGTTTATTTACATCTATATCTATAATATATAATATATTAAAAGCATAAAATATATGGTAAGAGGAGAATATATGGTAAAGGATACTAGGAAACTTGAGGATTAATAAGTCCTAAAATATGTGGTAAGATTATTAGAAAAGTTAATAATTAAAAAGTCCTAAAATATATAATTAAAAAGAATGGTTTAATAAATAAGGAGTCCTTGAATATATCCTAAATCTACTTCATGGATTATATTCTCCAAAATAACTGTTAGACTTTCTACTTTTTTCAAGTATTTTTAAAAAGTGCATAAAGAATTCATGACTTAAAACTAATTTGCTCATCAATTTTTTTTTTGGACGAAAAGAGAAATTTTTTATATATACTTAATATGCATCCGTACAAACCCGGTGACCGGTGCTTACATTAGTTCCTACATAGTTAGCTGCATTAATAGAAAGTACACTATCCGGTACAGTAGTAGCTATTACATTAGTAACAAAAGGTACTCCATCCTTGTCTGCATGTAACGTTTTTAACACAAAATCAAGAGGAGTTATCCATTCCACAAAAATGTTGCCCTGCATTAGTCTCGCACCTTCCTTAGCTAGTTTGTCGGCCACCTGGTTCTGTTCCCTCCTGCTATGGCTGATCTGCGGGCTCCCCAGTTGCCGGAGCAATTCCCTACATTCAGTGATGATGTTAGTGTACGAGACATGACCTGTATTTATTATTTCCAGGATTACCGTTGAGTCCGTTTCAATTTGCAAAGTGTTTATTTGTAGCTTGGCTGCTAGTTTAATTCCCATTAGTAAAGCCATGATCTCGGAGTATAAAGCACAATTTACATTTAGCTTTGCTGCGAACCCTACTATCCAATTTCCCATGGTGTCTCTTAGTACTCCTCCTGCTCCCCCCCATTTTGTGTTGTAGTCGTATGAACCATCTATGTTCAATTTTAGGCCTATGTCAGGTGGCCTCCATTTTAGTTCAACTTCCTTGGTGATCCTTTTGTCCCCCGGTTTATGACTTCCAAGGTAGTAGTACTCTAGTGATCTGTCTAGCGGCTGTTTTGTTGAGATATCTATACACTTTCCATTGTGGTGGTTGTGGTTCCTAGTTAGCCAAATATTCCAGATATAAAAAGGAAAAGCAAATTCCCAAGAGATGCTACTGTGCATGAAGAGGTTTCCTAGATTTTTAAGTTCCTTGAGCCAATTTGGTTCCCTTTTATCCAGTATCATCTTGACCCCATTAATGAGTCCTATTTTATCCCAGAAACGAATAGCCTTTGTACATTCTAGTAATATGTGTTTATCCGTTTCTATTAGCCCGCATATAGTACAAGTTGGATTTACCTTTATGCCTATGGAGTGCAAGTAGCTACTTGTTGGTAGCCTTCCGTGGTTGCAAATCCATAGAAAGAACTTGATTTTATTGGGACATCTTAGTTTCCAGATCCACGTGAAGTCTGAATGCAAGATGGTCGTGGATCGTGATAAATATGATGACTCAAGTAGAGTCTAGATCAAATAAATAAGAAATGTATAGGTTGACAAAATCAGTATCTCAATAAGCTACTTGATATATCCTAATTTAGCTTTCAAACGAGATGATGAAATAATTAAACTACTAATCACACTATATTTATATAAGAGAATTTAAAAAATACCGAAAATGCGATACTTGAGCACAAAAGTTGTCAACTCTATGTGATGTACAACTTAGGCTAATTATTTTTTGCGTAGGAGAAGTTAGGGAAAGAGTAGAGAGGTATTTAAGCATTCCCAACTCCCAAGTTTAAAAGGGTGAATAATCTAGTTATAAATAAAACACATCTTAACAAAATTATGAAGGCACGAGAAGAAAGCACTAGGAAAATGGAATAAAAGAATGAGGATAAAAAATAGAGTTGTTGATTAATGAAGTTGGTGAAGGAACAAACATTTACGAACTCGATATCGGATAACTTAAAAGCTTGATAAATTAAAGTTATTTATTCTTAAGAAGGATAAAGTTGATGAAATGAATAACCAATTTCATGAACATGATCAACCAATAGAAGGTAATCACAATGTACATGTTTTATTAAATCTCTTTTATGCTAGGCATACAGATGCTACTTCATGATGTTAATAACAACGAATTTGGTTCACTTTGGCGCAAGCGTACCAAATAATAATGAATCAGTTCAAATAGATAAATTGGAGATTGGTACTTTATAATTTAGAGAACTTTCACTTTAGTTGTTTCATGCAAAATTTATGTAACATCTTGCAATTTGATATAACTAAGAAGAAACTTATCATTGGAAATAGTCATTTTTTTTGTTTTGAAAGAATTAAAATTTGGAAATTTGTCAAGTTAGGAAAAGTGAGTTTTTGGTCAACTTCAAACGACCATAACTCCTAGCTCAGGATGAGTTAGGTGTAATTCCAGATATGATCTTTCCAACGCCGCCAAGTTTGCACGATTCCGAGTTTGTATGAGCAAGTTATCCCCTTTGTAAGTTGGGCTGTTGGAATAAGGAAATGTCCAATCCGAGATTTTTAAAAGGTATTTTAGTCTTTTAACTACCCTATTATTTTAGTCCGATTTTAGGAGTTTAAAAGGGTCAAGACTGAACTTAGTCAGTTTTAGAAAATCAGAATTTTCATGCTAGGGCTAAGGAGAAAAGAGGAAGAAGAAAAGGGTAATTTCATCAAGAACGTTGGTGTTTTCGCTAAGGATTTGCTTCGATCAGGTATGTGAGGCTCTCATAACGTTGGGATCGTTCTCCCACGTGCCAAACATATTTATTTTAGTTTGGATTCGTGCTAAAAGCATTTGAATATTGATGATCTTGATACCTATTCTTGAATCATATATTGTTCTTGAATTTGACTGAGTTGGGAAGTTTTTGAATTCGTTACATCGCATTATAGAATCGTTTCGAGTTAGGTTCTTACGTACATGTGATGGGTATCTGTATCAAAAAGTATTTAAGAAAAAGAATCGAGTTTGGGTGAATTGGGACTGAAAAACGAAGAAGAAATTTCGTCGGACGAAATTTGATAGTGCTTGCGCGATTCACTCTTGGTCCCAGATTTTGAAAATTTCTGCTTTGCGTCGCGGAGCTGACACGAGGTGTTCTGCCTCAAAAACGTTTTCGGAACCAAAAAATAAATTATGCCTTCGCGTCGCGGACCCACCTTCGTATTTTGATTTTCTGTTTTTTCTCATGTTTAGCTATCTAAAATCATTCCTAAACAACATGAGATTTTTCCAGTCACAAATCTTAAATCTTGAATCCATAATTCAATTCAAGGATCAGTTAAGAGTCAAGTCAAGAGCAGTGAAGGTCAAAGTCAAGAGAAGTCAAGAGTCAAGTTAAGATAAGTTCTTAAAGTTTATAAAAGTCTTTCACAAATGTTTTAACTTTGTTTTAAGACTTAAGTTTTGAGTTCAGTAAAGAGTAAAGTTGAAGTTCTTTTCTTCAAAGAAGTATATGGGGACTATGTATTCCCAAAGAGATTTAAAAATGTTTTCACATTTTAATAAGAGCGAAAACTGAGATTTTCAAAGAGCCTTCGGGATAGTTTTCAGAAAAAAGTAATTTGATTTCTAAATGAAGCAAGCAGGGAAACTGAGATTTTCCAAGATAGCCTTTGAGCTAAGTTTTTTAGCACTAATCTCAAATCACAAAAAGAAGTATGTTTTTAAAAACATAAAGAGCTAGTATATTTTTGGGAGTAGTATTGAGCACCGATATGGGGGAGAGTTCAGATAACTCACAGCCTCTATAAACCATGTAGCCACAATGGGTAGAAAAGGGTCATACTTTTTAGATGAAACCTTTTCACAATAGACTAGTGGATCCACTTAGTAGTTCAGGTCCTATACCTTTGGCCGGGTATAGGATGCGCTGGCAACGTGAGGTAGATCAATGTATCATCACTATAGCTCTTATGTGATGGTTGTCGGTTAGAGAAACTCCCACAAAAGTTTATTGTATTTTTATATACATCAGTTTATTGTATTTTTACATACATCTCAGAGTTTTATGTATCTTTGCATACACACAGAGTTGACAACATGTTTTTAAACAGCTTTTCTTTATATTACACTTGTCTTAAATTGCTTTATATTGAAATGAGTTCAGTTATGTTGAGTTGAGAAGAGCCAAGGTAAGTGTTTCTTTCAGATTCTCTTTCAAACCTATGTTGTTTTAGCATTCCAGCTTGCATACTCATACATTCAATGTACTGATGTCAGTTGGCCTGCATCGTCATATGATGCAAACACATGTAACTAGGATCAGCATTTCAACGCACCGTTGATCCAGTGAGCAGTTCAGAGTCAGTCGGTGAGCCTCCTTGCATTTCAGAGGATCTATTTTCATTGCTTTCTAGTTTAGTCCATTAGGATGTTGTGTGGTTTGTCTCAACATCCATCTCAGTTGTTTTAGAGGCTTCATAGACAGACAGTCAGTTAGTTATTTCAAATACCTTTACTTTTCATTTCTTATGTTAAAGACTTGAGTTTGCCTAAATGGCCAGTTGAATGTTCTTTTATGACATTCTAGTTTCTTCATAAATGTTTATTTGATGAGTTAAGTCTTCCGCTGAGTTCAGTAAGTCACGCTAAGGGTTCGCTTAGGGCCAACAATGGTCTTCGAGTGCCAGTCCCGCCCAGGGTGTAGGCTCGGGGCGTGACAAACTTGGTATCAGAGCCCAGAGTTCAAGAGTCCTAGAGAGTCTATGAAGTCGGGTCTGTAGAGTCCTAGTTAACAGTGTGAAGCGCGCCACATCTATAATTAGGAGGCTGCAACATTTAGGAATTCCTTCACTTCTTTCATATTCGTTTCGTGCGTTAGAGTTTATCTCTAAAAGTTTCCCTCTAATTCGTGCATACGCGTGTTTCAGATAATCATGCCTCCACGAAGAGCAGTCTGAGGTCGTTCAGCTATAAGGAATGTTGAGGAGCAAGAACTACCCAATGCACCTGAAGTGCAACCGCAAGGAGAAGTCTCTAATGTTGAGTTCATAGAGGCTATTAGAATGCTCAGTCAGGTTGTAACCAATCAAGCTGGGCAGCAAAAAGGAGCTCGACAAGAAGAGGCTGACACTTCAAGGATTCGCGAGTTCCTGAGAATGAATCCCCCAAGTTTCACTGGTTCGAGCACTACAGAGGACCCAGTGAACTTCATTGAGGAACTGAAAAAGGTGTTTATGTGATGCATGTTGATGATACTGCGAGAGTTGAGCTAGCTGCATATCAGATGAAAAATGTTGCGAGGACTTGGTATGATCAGTGGAAAAGGAGTAGAGTTGAAGATGCACCATCTGCCAGTTGGGCATGTTTTGAAGAGGCTTTCTTGGGACGTTTCTTTCCCCAGGAACTTAAAAAGGCCAAGGTACGTGAGTTCCTCACACTTAAGCAAGATTCTTTGAGTGTGCATGAGTATGGGTTGAAGTTCACCCAACTATCCCGATATACTCCGGAGATGGTTAAGGACATGAGGAGTAGAATGAGCTTGTTTGTTGCTGAGTTGGGCCGTCTATCAAGCAAAGAGGGCCGAGCAGCAATGCTTATTGGAGACATGGACATTTTGAGGTTGATGGTTTATATGCAACAAGTAGAGGAAGAGAAGCTGAGGGACATAAAGGAATTCAAGAACAAGAGGGCTAAGACAGGGAATGAGTCTGGGCAGCAGAAGAGTAATACCAACCGGTCATCCTTCCAACAGAAACAAAAGGGACCTGCTCATTCATCTGCTAGTGCACATGCACCTAAGAACAAAGGTGAGTACTATGGTCAGAATTCCAGAACTAAACCTGTTTATTCCCAGGGTAGTATGGCGCAAGGGGGAAGTAAGCCTCCTGCCTTCGCCAAGTGTGGTAGGGACCACTCAGGTATTTGTCGTGAGGGCTCCACTGGTTGTTTCAAGTGTGGTTAGACTGGGCATTTCATGCGAGAGTGTCCAAAGAACAAGCACGGAAGTGGTAATGGGGGAAATAAAGCCCAGTCGTCTTCAGTTGCTCCACTAGACAGAGCTACACCTAGAGGGGCTACTTTCTGTACTGGCAGAGGAGCAAACCGCCTCTATGCGATTACTAGTCACCAAGAGTAAGAGGATTTGCTAGATGTTGTCACTGGTATGATTCAAGTCTTTGACTTTACTGTTTATGCTTTGCTAGACCCAGGAGCGAGTTTGTCTTTTGTAACTCCTTATGTTGCTATGAATTTTGATGTTATTCCTGAGCAACTTAGTGAACCATTTAGTGTTTCCACACATGTTGGTAAGTTTATTATAGCAGAGAGAGTCTATCGTGATTGTCCATTTCTGTCAATCACAAGAGTACCATGGCTAATTTAATTGAGTTAGACATGGTAGACTTTGATGCCATTCTTGGTATGGACTGGCTTCATACATGCTATGCCTCAGTTGATTGTAGAACTCGAGTAGTCAAGTTTCAGTTTCCAAATTAGCCAGTCTTAGAGTGGAAAAGCAGTTCAGCAGTGCCTAAGGGTCGTTTCATTTCGTACCTTAAGGCAAGAAAGTTGGTTTCTAAGGGGTGTGTTTATCACTTAGCCTGAGTTAATGACTCAAGTGTTGAAGTACCTCATATTCAGTCAGTTTTAGTAGTGAATGAGTTTCCAGAAGTCTTTCCAAAGGATCTTCTCGGAGTCCTTCCTGAGAGAAAGATAGACTTTGGTATAAATCTTATTCCAGATACTCGTCCTATATCTATTCCGCCATATAGAATGACACCAGATCAAAGAACAGTTGAACGACCTATTAGAGAAAGGATATATTCGATCAAGTGTCTCACCTTGGGGCTCTCCGATCTTGTTTGTGAGAAAGAAATATGGTTCCCTTAGGATGTGTATAGATTATCGTCAGTTGAACAAGGTTATTATCAAGAATAAGTATCCTTTTTCAAGAATTGGTGATATTTTTGATTAGCTTCAGGGTGCTTCCTGTTTCTCGAAAATTGACCTCAGATCACGCTATCATCAATTAAGAGTAAGGGAATGTGATATTCCAAAGACAGCTTTCAGAACCAGATATGGTCATTATGAGTTTTTGGTCATGTCATTTGGGTTGACTAATGCACCAGAATCGTTCATGGATCTTATGAATAGTGTCTTCAAACCTTATTTAGATATGTTTGTTATCGTCTTCACTGATAACATACTAATCTATTCAAGAAATGAAGAAGATCATGCTAGCCATCTCAGAATAGTTCTTCAGACTTTGAAAGATAATTAATTATATGCTAAACTCTCTAAGTGTGAATTTTGGCTTGAGTCTGTGGCATTCTTAGGCCATATTGTGTCTGGAGAGGGAATTAAAGTCGATACTCAGAAAATTGAGGCAATGCAGAATTTGCCTAGACCCACATCTCCAACTGATATTAGGAGTTTCTTGGGTTTGGCTGACTATTATAGATAGTTTGTAGAGGGGTTCTCGTCCATTTTGTCACCTTTGACGAAATTGACTTAGAAAACAGTAAAATTTCAATGGTTTGAAGCTTGTGAGAAAAAACTTTCAGGAATTGAAGAAGAGGTTGACGACTGCTCCAGTTTTGACATTACCGAAAGGTACTCAAGGTTTTGTGGTGTATTGTGATGCATCTAGAGTTGGCTTGGGTTGTGTTTTAATGCAGAATGGCAAAGTTATAGCTTATGCCTCCAGACAGTTAAAAGTTCATGAGAAGAACTACCCAACCCATGACTTAGAGTTGGCTGTTGTAGTATTTGCTCTGAAGATATGGCATCACTATTTGTATGGTGTTCATATTGATGTGTTCATCGATCACAAGAGCCTACAATATGGGTTCACGTAGAGAGAGCTCAATCTCAGACAAAGAAGGTGGTTAGAGTTACTCAAACATTATGACATGAGTATTATTTACCACCCAGGCAGTGGCGGATCCAGGATTTCAAGGTTGTGGGTGCTCCCTTAGCTATAGTGGCGGATCGAAAATTTCGACTAAGGAGTGTCAAAATATAAAGAAGTAAAATCGTGTAGAAGCTAAGGAGTGTCTATATTTATATATATATTATTTTAAATTGTTTTTACCTAACTACACGTATAATCTTCCGACAAAGAATTGTCGATCGACACCCCTCGAGTATATTCCGTTATTGCTTAGCTATCAATCACAAATATAAGTGCACAAGTTTAACACTTGTTATGAAAAAGGACAATCATATTTAAGCACGATAATAAAAAAAATTAAAGAAGAAAAATTACAATAAAAATTATCTTGGATAAAAAAAATGATAAAAAAAGTTAGAAAAGGCCACTAGCGAAAGAGAAAAAGCAACAATCTGCATGGGAGAAAAAAAAAAAGTCCAATTAGAATAAATAAGTAAGGAAGAGATTATTTTTAAACTAAAAATAATGTCTTTGGAGGGGTGTCTATATTTATATATATATTATTTTAAATTGTTTTTACCTAACTACACGTATAATCTTCCGACAAAGAATTGTCGATCGACACCCCTCGAGTATATTCCGTTATTGCTTAGTTATCAATCACAAATATAAGTGCACAAGTTTAACACTTGTTATGAAAAAGGACAATCATATTTAAGCACGATAATAAAAAAAATTAAAGAAGAAAAATTACAATAAAAATTATCTTGGATAAAAAAAATGATAAAAAAAGTTAGAAAAGGCCACTAGCGAAAGAGAAAAAGCAACAATCTGCATGGGAGAAAAAAAAAAGTCCAATTAGAATAAATAAGTAAGGAAGAGATTATTTTTAAACTAAAAATAATGTCTTTGGAGGGAATCGAACCTCTGGCAAAGAAATAAAAAGAATGAAAGACCTTGAGCACCCACAATAAACCACCACGCCAATTAAGTCATTGTTCCTATGGTGCTCTCTAATAAAATATATACAATTCTTCTTTATTTCTATGTAAATATATATAATTCGATACGAGATTAATGGGTGCTCGAGCACCCATGTAGGACCATGTAGGTCCGCCCCTGCACCCAGGTAAGGCTAATGTTGTTGTTGATGCCTTAAGCAGGTTGTCTATGGGTAGTACCGCCCATCTTGAGGAAGGGAAGAAAGAACTAGCCAAAGATGTGCACAAACTTGCACGCCTGGGAGTCAGACTTATGGATTCTACAGAAGGAGGAATAGTGGTAACGAATGGGGCTGAATCATCACTAGTGTCAAAATTGAAAGAAAAGCAAGACCAAGATCTCATTTTGCTAGATTTAAAGGCAAATCTTCATAAGCAAAAAGTATTAGCTTTTGAACAAAGGGGATATGGTGTATTGACATATCAAGGTAGGCTGTGCGTACCAATGGTGGATGAACTCCTAGAGAGGATCATGGAGGAAGCTCATAGCTCCAGATATTTCATTCATCCGGGTTCCACCAAGATGTACCATGACTTGAAAGAAGTGTATTGGTGGAATGGCATGAAGAAGGGCATTGCATAATTTATTGCTAAGTGTCCAAATTGCCAACAAGTAAAAGTAGAACATCAAAATCCCGGTGGTTTGGCTCAGAATATAGAACTTCCGGAATGGAAGTGGGAGATGATCAATATGGATTTCTTCATAGGCTTGCCAAGGTCTCGCAGACAGCATGATTCTATTTGGGTGATTGTCGACAAAATGACGAAATCAACCCACTTTTTACCGGTAAAGACTACCAACTCAGCAAAAGATTATGCTAAGCTTTATATTCAAGAGGTGGTAAGACTTCATGGGGTTCCAGTCTCCATTATTTCAGATAGGGGTACACAATTTACTGCACAATTCTGGAAATTATTTCAGAAAGGTTTGGGTTCAAGGATGAACTTGAGTACTGCCTTTCATCCTCAAATAGATGGGCAAGCAGAGCATACTATTCAGACGTTAGAAGATATGTTGAGGGCATGTGTGATTGATTTTAAAGGTAATTGGGATGATCACCTACCTTTAATTGAGTTTGCTTACAACAACAGTTACCACTCTAGCATCCAAATGGCTCCATATGAAGCACTTTATGGGAGAAGATGCAGATCTCCTATTGGATGGTTTGAAGTTGGTGACGCAAGGTTGATAGGACTAGATTTAGTTCACCAAGCTATGGAGAATGTGAAAGTGATTCAAGAGAGGTAGAAAATGGTGCAGAGTCGTCAAATATCCTACACTGATGTTAGGAGAAGGCCGTTAGATTTCGAAGTAGATGATTGGGTATATCTAAAAGTTTTACCCATGAAGGGTGTTATGAGGTTTGGTAAGAAGGGGAAGCTTAGTCCCCGGTATATTGGGCCCTATCGAATATAAAAAAGGATGGGCAATGTAGCTTATGAGTAAGAGCTACCACAAGAGCTAGTAATGGTTCATTCGGTGTTTCACATCTCCATGTTGAAGAAGTGTGTGAGAGATCATTCATTGATCATACCAACTGAAAATATTGAGATCAAGGATAGCATATCTTTTGAGGAGATTCCTATCCAAATTCTAGATCGCCAAGTGCGCAAGTTAAGAACAAAAGAGGTTGCATCAGTCAAAGTCCTTTGGAGGAACCAATTTGTTGAAGAAACTACATGGGAAGCTGAAAAAGATATTTAGAAGAGATATCCACATCTCTTTGAATCCGAAGAAAGTGCAGACCAAGGTACTAATTCTCTTCTTAGTACTCTTTAAATCATGAGTGAGCATGTTATTTGTTTGCATTTACTTGTGGGGTGTTTGAACTTGATGTTACCACCCTTAACCTAGTAAAAGTAATTTCATTCGAGGACGAATGTTCCCAAGGGGGAGATATTGTAACATATCGCAATTTTATATAACTAAGAAGAAGCTTATAATTGGAAATAGTCATATATTTTGTTTTGAAAGAATTAAAATCTGGAAATTTGTCAAGTTAGGAAAAGTGAGTTTTTAGTCAACTTTAAACGACCATAACTCCTATCTCATGATGAGTTAGGTGTAATTCCAGATATGGTTGAAAATATCTTGGAATGATCTTTCCAACGCCGCCAAGTTTCCTCAATTCCGAGTTCGTATGAGCAAGTTATCCACTTTGGAAGTTGGGTTTGTTGGATTAAGGAAATGTCCAATCCAGGATTTTTAAAGGGTATTTTAGTCTTTTCACTACCCTATTATTTTAGTCCGATTTTAGGAGTTTAATAAGGGTCAAGACTGAACTTAGTCAGTTTTAGAAAATCAGAATTCTCACGCTAGGACTAAGGAGAAAGAAGAAGAGAAAAGAGGAAGAAGACAAGGGCAATTTCATCAAGAGCGTTGGTGTTTTCGCTAAGGATTTGCTTCGATCAGGTATGTGAGGCTCTCATTACGTTGGGATCGTTCTCCCACGTGCCAAACATATTTATTTCAGTTTGACTGTTACCTTATAATGTTGTGATGTATTGAATGAATTTTTTAAAAGTTAAAGATAATTAAGTTTTATAGGAATATATAATATATATTGGCATTTGTGAACAATTTCGTTCAACCAATAATCTAGGTAAGAAATTTTTTTTCATGATAAGATGTAACCTAAAAATCCTTACTTCAACCCTAATAATCAATTACCCTAGTTTCCTCAAAAGGTATCTCGTAAAGTTACATCTTCTAATGCCTTGCTAATTTTTCAACCAATTTATAATTTTGTGGCAAAAATGAAAATGTCAACCCCCCATACTACTACGATTTTTCTTGTTGCTACTTGCGAATAAAAACACAAAACACATGTACAGAAGCTTAAAGTTGCAGTTTTATAGTGGGTAAATATCCCACACTGATTGAGGAATAGACTGAGGGTTTGTTTGTATGGACTTGGGCAATCCTCTCTAATAAGTTAGCTTTGGAGGAAAGGATTTTTCAAGTCCATATAAGTAGACCACCACATTGAATAGGGAATGGATTAGTGATCTTCTTATCTGAATTTGGGAAATCTTCTCCTCATGAGCAAACTTTTTGGGTTGAGTTAATCCAAGAGTCATCAGAGCCATGTTCATTCATGTTTAGGCTTCCAGTCCGCTCTAGTTGGGCCTGAGTGTGAAAGAGGGTGTTAGAGTTGGTAAAAGTCTCACATTAGTTGGAAAATGGATTGGTGGTTCAATTATATGGACTTGAGAAATCTTCCCCTCATAATTAGCTACCTTTTGAAGTTGAATTAGACTCAAATATCATATCTTTACCGGCACCAACTTCTAGTTCAGCACTTCAACTATGCTAATGCCCATATACACACCTTCTTGGCCGAAGATTTTCCTTAAAAATTCTTAAATCGATAAACGTCACACATGAAGTACAAATATTATTGACATGTCCAAAGAATGAATCGCAAAATGCAGGTGTGATAAGAAAAGAGAAAAACACTTTTTATTAAATAAAAAAATAAATTAAAAGGGAGAAAAAAGAAAAAAAAAAAAGAAAACAAAAGGAAAGAAAAGAAAGAGAACTCTCACTTATTTTCTTTTTTAGGTAATAAATAAGGTAATTAGATCTTAAAGTTAAGAAGGCAATTAACATAATTTAACTTTTTTCAAGTTAAAGAGTTCATAATTTTGATATAGAGGTATAAAATTCATTCTTTTAATATAGTGATATACTGATAGAAAATGTCTTCTTTATAAAAATAAAATAAAAAATAACAGGCTTGTTTAAGAAAGCACAAAGTTGTCAACTCTTTCCCTGACTTCAACCATAATAATTTTGTGGCAGAAAAATAAATCTCAACCCCATACTGCTACGACTGCTCTTGCTTCTACTTGCGGAAAAAGTCATATTTTCACATGATATCAAAGTCAGATTCATCTCGTTTGGGCTTCCTATACATGCTTCAGTTGGTCCTGAGCGTGAATGAGGTGTTAGAGTTGGTAAAAGTCTCACATTAGTAAGGGAATGGATTGGTAGTTATGCTTATATATGGGCTTAAACAATCCTCTCCTCATAAGTTAACTTTTGGGAGTGAATAGTTAGGTTCATATATCATATTTTTCAGACATTAACTACCGGATAGATACTTCAACTATTTATGCTAGTGCCTAAATAGACACCCCTTAATTCTTAGCAGAAGTTTTTCCTTGAACCATGAAATCGATAAACCTCACACATGAAGTACAAATATTATTGACATGTAAAAAATGAATCAGAGAATGCATATGTGATAAACCATCAATTAGAAAGGGATACTAAAGATAGATTGTAAAGAAAGTTGTGATGGTAAATAGAGGAAGCTCAATTCATACATGATACATATAGGAATAAAAACAAAAGTTTGTACTAGAAATAATAAACGCTTGATGATCTAGAAAGGTAAATTGTTTGATAAATGTTAGAGCTTAACAATCAAAAGATTTATTAGAAAAGTAAAATATTTGATAACTTACTAAAATCTCTCCTCATATTTGAAAAGCACTCAAAAAAGTGTTTTAGCTTAGCCTTCAAAAGATTTATCAGAAAGATAAAATATTTAGTAACTTGTCCAAATTAATTCTCTCCTCATATTTAGAAAAAACCAAAAGTTTGTTTGAGCTTAACAACCAAAAAAATTATTTGAGCTTTGTTTTGGATATAGTAGCAAGGTAATTATTGCGGTTTCAAACTTTTATTGAGTTTCTAATAATAAAATAGTATAATCAATTACTTGTTGATTATCATTACTCAAGTCATAGCACGAAGGAGTAGAAAGAAGTGAGTTTTTCCTAAAGTCCTATAGCTTCTCGAAGAAAAGTTCGGATGTCTTCATACCGTTCCGCAAGACTTTACTAGATTCGTTTTGGAATAATGAGATCAACGAACCTAGGCTCTGATACAAACTTTGTCACGATCCAGACCATAGTGATTGGCACCCACACTAATCTCCGGTGGGAGAACCATTACTACACATTTAAAGATACGGAAGCAAGTTTAAATGATCAAAGAAATATGGAGTTCCCATAAACTCCAAAGGTTTAAATAAACTAGCCAAACTAATGCGGAAGAACAACCTCTAGAACCTGAAAATCATTGTAACAAAACTCTATTAACGACAAGTCTAAGAACAAGTGGTACAACCCCGAAGCTAAACAAAACACCTTAAACAAATAGTCTAAGTCCTAAAAGGGTGGACTTAAACAAGAGAGATCCATGGCAGCTTGAAAGAACTGACTCACCATTGAATCGGTCACGCTCAATAGTCATTTAACTGAGGTCTATCAATAGCCGCCTGAAGATGTCATGCACTCAACAAAGAACAAACAAATGCAGTATCAGTACACATCCACAGTGTACTGGTAGGATCACGCGGCTATCCCAATAAGTGAAACACATGCAAGTAACCATGCAACATTATAAAATAGGCATATACCGAACATATACAATATAAATCATCTTTTCAGGATCAATATAGTATTCCACGTTCTCAATAATAATACATATTGGTTATTATTTTAGAGCAACATACAATCTTCCAATATCAATCATCATTAGATATGAACGTAGTCATCACAAGTAGATACGCAACACAATTCAATGGTCCTCTCACGGAACCCAATTCAATGGTCCTCTCATGGAACCCATACCAAAACTGTTAGTGTACCGGTACGTGGTACCCAATCCAAGTTAGTGTGTCAGATCATGACACCCGTTCCAATGTTTATGCCGGTACATGGCAACCGATCTCAGTTAGTGTGTCGAATCGTAACAGCCGATCCATTCAACAAGTCACAATTACAATCACAAGTACATTCTGATAATCATACAATAAGATTGTGATTCGTGGAATTAAATTATCCTAATTCACGATTAGTGTGATCAATAATGCAACATTCGCATACATACATGCATTATAATGAAGCAAGTACAAACATATATCACACAACATGAAATCACAATCATCACATACCTCGAACAAAGCTTGAATCCCCTAAGAAACTTGACTCTTCCCCTTTCGGATTCTTTTCGCTTGTTCTTGGTCTACAAACAATCATAATAATACGAGGATCAATAAACAAGGCCCAATTACCCGAATTCTAATCAATGATATCAACCCGAGATCAATCCATTGATTCCCATACCCAAATTAGGGCTTTTTCCACCATAATTTCCAGATCAAAACCCTCTCTATCGATAATCACCCACGAATTTGCATTCTACTGATCGAAACATGGATTCGATGAGTAAAATCCTTATCTTTAGCCTCAAGAATGGTGAAAAACGATCAAGAACTTGCCTGGGTCGTCTCCTAGCTCTCAAAGTCAAAACTTGCAGAATAAAATGATATTGGGGTTTATTTCCAACTTAAATCGCGACTGACTAGCCACAACGGATCTCATCCCGCTACAGCGGCCCCGCCTTGGCGAAAATAATCCCATCACAGCGGCTTGCACTGAAACAGTGAGTCGAATTAAGTGTTTCAAACCCTCATTTCACAACACACCTTCAGCCCATGACATTCAGAACATACCCGTTCACGCTAAGATTAGTTTCGGGATTTCTATTCACTCTAATTCAATTATGTAAAGTTGTACGGATTCCTTAATGTCCTATATATCTACTCATACAATCAATTTCATTATTACACTTCTCATTCGTTACCAGATTTCCCTAGACTCTCCTGACTCCGATTTTGTCCAAATCTAGACTATGATAGGAAATTTCAAGTTACTACTCAAAAGTTTTTCTGGTCCAATTATTTCCCCATTGGTTTTTCCCTAACGATGGAATCAGGTCGTTACAATAGGTACCAATTTACCCATCATTCGTCCCCGAGTGATCAACTAGAAAAGACTGGCTAAAGTAAGGGTAGAGTAGTACCTGAATCGCTGAACAACTGGGAATACTTGTCTCGCATGTCCTTAGCTTCCAGACATGCGAGACAAGTATAATCTTCGTCCCCAAACCAACTAATTGAATACCTACACATCCTCCTATACAACACCTCAATGAAGTCATCATAATACTCTAGTGATATTTTTTGTTGTATATACTCTTAACTAGCAACAAAGATATTCCCAATAACCACCAACGTTGATCGTACATATGTCTGCAATATGTTATCAAGGACTTTGACACAAACATCAGGACAAATCCTTTCTCACGTAACCATGATAAAATCCTAAATCAAAACTCGCCACAATTAGAGGTGAACCTGAACCAACCAACACACACTCATAATACCCAAATAATCATAGTTCATATCAACATCTCCATTTCACAACCCAAATTCCCATAAGCTAAAGTTATAAAAATTTGATCCTTAGACATCAGATACTCATCGAGGGATATGTCCAAGCATACAAACCCTCTAACAACACTATCGAAATGCTAGATTTAGTAATTGTGATTTTAGATTACCCTTAAGAATAGTAGAATTGGACCCAATGATCCCTACATTCAACCACACATAATCGATACATGACCTCGACGACTATAGGAATATTAAGATTGTCGTACAACCACAAATACGCATGGCAACTCTTCTATGAATTCTCATAAGCAAGGTGGTACATGTAAAACCACTGAAATACTTTAACAACTCCAAGACAACACCACATAAGTCATGTGAAATAACCATGTCTTCCCAAATCATACCACTCGATCAAGAGAACATCGCAGGATCGGTACATTTGATCCACCACTAGGGATCCATCCTCAAAAGTGAACGCACACGTGATCATAGCTAGTGAAACATACTCACCACAGTGTACAAAATGAAATAGATGGTCACGTAAGAATTTTACGGAATAACACTAAAGGTTTTCCTCTGAAGAGTAGATACCAGTCATTTCTATTGAGTTGACTCCACATACTCTTCACATCATTCCACTTAAGTCCATACTATCAATACTAACAACCATCATGAACACTACAACCATTTACTTTACTATAAACCCACACTTTTAAGTGAAAACCTTTCTTAGGTACTTAACAATCAACAGTAATAAATTTTTTGACTCAATCCAAGTGTAAGTCCTTTCAAATGCTCAATACCGGATACAATTGATCATTTTCCACATTGCCAATTCGTATCTTGACAAAATATATCACCACGAATGTAAACTTATAATGAAAAATACGAATTGTAAATTCAACTGTATAACACAATTTCCTTATCTATCAACATTAGCTTGTACCTTGAAGATATTTATGAATTAATGGATCTTCGCTTATCATTGATCGCATCTCCATTGATCTTACAATATCCTTCGCTAAAAATTTAATCGTACTCATTACTAAACTCAAAACAAAACCAAAGCACTTATCACCATACTCGAGCTAATGTCTGTACACTCTTTTCTCAAGTCTTTTCCAATAGTTTTAACTAATCTGATGGACCCGTGACACTATTACCATAGCCACAACAAAATGAATGAAATCACGCATCTCTGAACTCAATTATCTACCCCTCTGAAGATACCTCTTTAGCATTTGCAATCAAATAAAATATTCTTACTCTTGCCTCTCTCTAAAGGTTGTATGACATCCCACTATTTTTTCTTCATTATGACTCTAGCTCTTTTAAATTCTATTTGAGTGGTGTCCCACCATCTATTAAAACTTTCCATACAACCACGTTACTCACCAAATATTAGAAAACCACAACCTTAGATACTCACAAGTCGTAATTACGATACAAATTTTGCTTAACGAACAATCTTATTATATAATTGCATCCCGTCATAATCCACCACGAACTCTTATTATCAGTATGCTTTGTTAGCCCTGGCTGTTACTACGAATTCAACCTTTCATTGACATGACACCTGAAACTCAGGTATACTCATCAAATTTAAAGGACTAACCTAAATTTATACACACTTTCTTACTAAAATACTTCAATTGCCTTCCCTCAAGTATACTTATTGGGACTTTCTTTATCCATAAGCTTGTCATTCCAGTATCAATCCACTCCTTTATGGCTTAAGATAAAATCATTGGTCCTCGTACTACCCTCCTTTTTCTTAACAAAAAAGACAGGAGCACCCTACGGGAAAGCACTAGGACAGATGAAACCTTTATCAAGAAAATTCTAGATTTGAGCCTTAAGCTCTCTCAATTCTACCGGAGCCATGCGATAAGGATGGATGGAAATGTGGCGAGTATCCTGTTCCAAGTCAATGCAGAAATCTATATCTCTATCCGGAGGCATACCAAGCAAATCGGTAGGAAACACTTCCTTAAACTCAGACAGTACATGAATAAACTCAATAAAGGGAGATTCGTCCTTGTTGACACCCAATTTTTGACCTCCACATTATAGATTAATCATCGAGCTTCTTCAATTTCTAACGATTTAAAATAATTAGTTTTATAAAATTTCAATATATATATATATATATATATATATATATAATACAGTTTCAAGTCATTTTAAATAGTTGTATCATTTTAATAATTTTTAAATAATATATGTGTTTTATAATTATGTATATAATTAATAAATTTTAAGAATATTCGAAAATCATCTCAAAAAGATTTTTGCTTTAGTTAAGTATTTGTTTGATTAGTTTAAGTTATGTTTATATTTTTGAGTAAATTTGTTTACAAGTAAATTAATTATTTTATTTCGTTAAGATTAAGAAACTCATTAATTAATATATATTAACTCATTTTATTTAAATTTTAGTCGAATTCACCAATTAAATTTTATTCGGCTATAATTGAAATCCATTTAGCTATTATTTAATAACAATTTTTAGTCAATTGTTTACCCCATCTTTTAAGAACAATTTTGGGCCACTTCCTAAAGGCCCAATTCAAATTTCCAACACCAAATAGGCCCAATCCCAATTCCCAGCCCATTCCAAACACTACGTACAACAACACCAAAAACGCCCGCCCCGACCCGATACGTTTTCTTCTTCTACTTCACGCCATTCAAATCGACGATACCCAACCCCATTGCCCCTACGCGTCTTCTTGTTCAAGCAAGAAAAGAATGACAAGACACTAGTACAATAGCGAGCAAATCGCGCTGCAAACCCACAAATCCAGCAGAAAATCTCGAGCCAGTGCGTCCCTCTCCCTCTCCATTATCAATCTGTTGAAGATTGTACAATTTTGTACTATTGACAGGTCCTAAAGCCTTATCCAGTGAGTTTGAATTCAACTTTCAAAATTTGAAATCTCCCCAATTCCATTCTTTCCCCCCCCCCCCCCTCCTAAGTTCTACCCTAAATTTTCCCTATAAATACTCTCACTCCATTAACGTTTGAAGGGGGAGGAAAAAAAATAAAAGACAGAACAATTACTCACATAATATTTAGAAATAGGTTTCTATTTATTTTTTCATTTCATTCGCCGCTTACTGGAATTCATCGGAGCTTTGTCGGAATTCATCGGAATCTCACTTGAGGTGGTGGAAGTTTCTTCATTGTCAAGCTCTTCGTCCCAGAATGCTGCTCCAAGAAAGGTGACCCATCTTTCCTCTTACTTCAGTTTTTAGCTAATCCTATAGCTATGCATCTTTGTTGTTGTTTTGGGTTTAGTTAATCTCATAGTGCGTAGATTGAAATATTAGTTCCCTATATACTTGTATGTCTAATTATCCTTCCAGTAGGCTTATGATTTGGTTAACGATGCATTTGAATTCACAAGAGTTGTTTCAATAGTTGCTTGTTGATGCCTTATGAGTCTAGCTAGAATCAGTTCCTGACCCTTTTTTTGTTTCCTTAAGGATTTGCCTAGATTACTTACTATAGGCTCTAATTTGATCACTCTTTGTTCTCTTCTTCTTTGGAGCTTTGGAGCTATATTTATTTAAAGGTTGCTTCATTTGCTCATAGTGATGATGGAATTATCCAAAGTTCTCCGATGCATTGTGTTCATTTGCTTGTTTAAAATTATGAATAAAATTTAAGCTCCTTAGCACAATCTTATGTCATCATGTTCTCTCCTTGTTTACCAGTGAATTTTGTCTTATTTTATGAGCATGTTTTAAGTTGTTTCTTTCTTGGTCCATTCTTAATTCATTTTGTGTGATTCAAGTATTCTCATTAACATTTATTGAATTTTTATCCTTATCAAGCATGCTTTTGGTGATGTATATTTGGATTGATTTGGATTTTTATGTAGTAATTTTATCTCGCGCAAGCTATAATCTCTCATGGCTTATATTTTCTGCCCATTTGTTCTTTTCTTTGTGTGTTGACATGTTCGGTTATTTCTCTTGTACTTGTTTCACTATTCGAATGCTAATGTTATCACTTTTTTGCTTGTAGTATGAATATCTTCCGAGTCCATGGTGGACTTCTCTTCTTTGCATTTTTCGAGTTGAGCATAAGGGCTCCTTTCTTTGTCACTTGAGTCGGCCAGGCCGTCGAGAGTAGGCATAAAGATTGAAGGCACATGGCAAGTCAAAAAAAAGGCCTACAAATGGGTTGTATACAGTTGTATACAATGATATACACAAGTATACACCCATTGTATACAGATGAAGCAGTGAACAGGTTGTAGGTAGCAAATAGGGAAGGAAATTGAAACGTAAGTGCCCGAAAAGTCCAAAACAGGTTGTATGCTTTCTATATACGACAGTATACACTAGTATACACCACGAAAATACTAATATACAGGTCAAAATGCAAAAATATAGGGCGAAAGCAAAACACAGGTGTTTGTAAGCAAGAAATACACGGGAAAAGCTGATATACATGCTGATATACACTAATATACAGGCGGTGTATATAAAAAAGGGATTAGGTTAAAACCCAAAAACTTGCAGCGAAATTGGCCCAAGAAGAGGTCCAATTTCATTATCTCTTTTACTCTCCTAATTGTTTTGATTATGTCTGACTAATTTCATATAACTCTATAACTCTAGAACTATTAATTAACTTACTTAGATCCCCAAAAGATGAGTTATTTTATTTATGTCGGTTTACCTTTAAAACATCTTTTGTATTCATTTATTTTATGTCTAGTATACCAGTAAAATTTTTATATCTTTAATTAAGTATATTTGTTCTTAAAAAGATATGTTATTTAATTAGTAACTTTTTTTACTTATTTTTAAAAAATTGTTTCAAGTTAATCAAATAAGCTAAAAAAATATATGTTTTTCTTTACTCGGTCACTTTCTCAAAATTTAGTCAAAACTTTGGTTCCTTTTCATTTTTAATTAATTTAAGATAGTCCTCATGCTTTAATTTATCAAATTGGTTCAAATTATTATTTTTAAAACAATTCAAATAAGTTTAGTTAGTGTAAATTTGTTAAAATTCTAATAACTTGTAATTCAATTGAAATGTTTCAATTAAAGTTCCTTTAGCTTGAAGAATAAAAAATGTTTGTTATTTAACTATTTTTTCAAAGTTAACTGAATATTGTAAATTATTATAATTTTTTTATGTTAAATTATTTTCCTAAATATAGTCAAAATATATAATCTAAGTCATAGGATAACCGCATGTTAGCCACGCTTCAAATGCCTTAAAAACCTTCTTGAAGCGTAAATAAGAACCTCTTACCCATTTTCTCTAATTTTTTAAAGACTTCATCTGTTAGTGTCTTTTAAATTAACTTTTCTTAATTTCTTTAAAAAATTAAGTGGCGACTCTTTTCTAAGTATTTTTCTCAAATTGTTTTATACTTGGAACATTTTTAAAAAAGGCGATTTTTCTTAAGATAGTAAAATTACAGCATACACTCCTCAACATCCCGAATATGAGCCAATTACACCAAACAATCCTGCCCCACCAATTTCCTACCCCGCACGAAAGATATGACCTTAGCTGACTTAGGCTTGTACCCCCTTCCCACTCTAACATTTCCTTACCCGGGATCTCTACAGTTACCGACTTAGCATTACCATTAAGCACAATATAATAGAGGGACAATCAAGTCATGCCTAAGATTATATCAAGTCAGTCATATCCAGCATAATCAAATCAACCCAAATCTGAAAATTCATAACACAACAGGACAACACGATATACATGGGTGACTATGACTGACTCTTCAACTGGGGTAGAAACATGGATGGGGGCATCAAGTATATTATAAATCTTATCAAATTCTAAGGCAAATCGCACAGACACATATGAATAAGTTGAACCCGGATCAAATAACACATTAGCCACCCGATCACCAACAATAATAGTACTTGTGATCACTACATCAGACCCTCAGCCTTGCTCTTGCCCGGAAAGGCATAAAATTGAGCCTTGTCATCTTGACGGGCAACCTCCTTGGCTACACTACTTATCTACCTGCATTACCATTTCCTCGGCCTCCACAGCCTTGCCGATTTCCTCCTCATATGCTCAGGTTCTCCACAAGTGTAACACACTGAATAACTTAACCAAGTAAGCATTGTTGCTATTGTAGTAGTCGTATCATGACTCTCTTCGATATACTATCAATCCAGGAAATCACAGTATAGCTTCTAACCTCAATTTGCATAACTTAATTTCATCATTCGCTAAACAACCCATACATGATATGACAACAATATTAAATGCATTTTCCAAAGTAATGGTATTTATTACCTAACCGTCCCTTACCAAAACGTCTTGAATGTTGTTACCTATAAACTTGAATCTGCAAATCTGACCTTAATCCCTTCACAAGCGGTGATAGTAGCTAGCAATCCTTACAAAACTCTTAATTTCAGTCACAAAACTAGGTCGGACCCAATTCCTGACTGTTTCAATCTCTTGGGAATCTACCATTACTCATTCCCTTGTGTCACGACCCAAGCCTAGGGCCTAGACGTGACCGGCGAATGGGGAACCCGAAGGAACCCCAAACAAGCCTCATAGCGTATCATTACACATCCTTGGTCGCGGAAGCAATTAAAATGACCATAAGCGATAAGCATAATCAAGGGGGAAATCGGGACTAAGGGAGCAAGAGAAAAAAAAAGGAATGATACATAAATACCATAGATGAGTCAAGCTCAAGCATAATACACAACTTGTCCAACACCACCTATAAACATGAGTACTTAGCGGGGGCCAAGACAAACTACCGGGATCACCCTCATAGTCAAAACATAACTAAAAAGGAAAAGTTTTATACATAGCAAAAGATCATAAGCAACGTCCCCGGAATGGAGGACTCACCAATAACCTCGATAGAAAACCGTATTAGCCACGCGAAGGAGGATGGTCAAACGGTGCTCCGGTCCCTATATGGTGACATCATGTAGGCATAGAGTATGCATTAATACGTTTGAATGTACTAAGTATATGAGATGCAATGCAATGTTACAATAGATGGACATTATAGGAAAATTGCATAATCATACCCGATAGATAGCATATTAATGAAATGATATGTATAATGATGCTTACATAAAATCATATTTAGTGGGACGTAGTACAGGTGTGGCGAGTGACCATCAATATAGTATTTCCAAGGCCTACCACCCCCTTGGAGAGGCGAAAGAGGTACAAACCTCTCAATGTGGTTACCCGGGCCTACCACCCCCCGAGCTAGGGACCAAGGTACAAACCCCTCGATGTGGTTATACGGGCCTACTACCCCCCGTACTAGGCAACCAAGGTACCAACCCCTTGATACGGTTACCCGGGCCTACAACCCCCCGAGCTAGGCTTGGTCGACTCACAACACTTATATAGAGAAAATCATATACATGTATCCATTTCATCATCATTTCAATGATTATATGACCATCCGACTCATAGGACGTACATTGGACCTTCCATTTCCTAAGAATTCTATAAATTGGCATTTTATCAAACACATGGTGGGCTATTGTTCATGTAAACAAAATCATGTATTTCAAGAGTACTAAGTTCAACCAATTTCAAAATCCATATAAATCAGTCCACCAACAATATACATATATATAAATCAACCTTCATAATTTGATCATGGAAGCATGAAAACAATAAACATCACATAATAATTTCATTTCATGATTATATGCAAAATAGACCATAATAGGGTGTGTAGTAGTAATTCTATGCTTCAAGAGTTCATAAATAACCATAAGGTCCCATAAACTTGAAGTAAAAATAGAGGATAAATGGCTGGACTTGTGGAAAGGAAAGTTTCCACAATCAAACCCACATACCTCAACTTTGGAGAATCCTTGATAAAGATTGGAATAGAGAATTGAAGCTTGAGATTGAGTCTTGAATTCGGAATTAGAGCTTGAGATGTTTGAATTTGGTTGAAGATCTTGGTGGAATTTTGGAGAGGGCTTAGAGAGTGTTTTTGAGTGTTTTGAAGTTAGAAAAAAATATGACTAAGTATGGGACATATCTCCTTTTTATAAAAAAAAATGCCCCAACACTTAGCCTAAAAAATGAGGCTTTAAAAAAAAAAACAGCTTACTGGAAATTGCAAATCTGCACAGACAGGTTTTACGAAAATGGTCATAACTCCCTCATCCTAACTCGGAATGAGGTGAAACCAAGTGCGTTGGAAAGCTAACTCAAAGATTTTTAATTTAATAGGTTGTGAGCCTTCCAGTTCCTTGTGTGCTAAGAGATATGCCCCTTTAAAGTTGACCCTCCAAATCGCATTTTTTGCGATTTTCGAATTTTGATACGGTTGCTCTAAAATTTGGGTTAGACCCATTTCCCACTCAATTTGACCCTCTGAATAAGAATATGTAGTTGAATTTCCGAAATCATGCACAGATTTTGAGATATATGGAAATTACAATTATAGGTGTTTCCGAAGCACATTTTCGGGCATTTTTGGGGTCGTTTCAATATCTCCCCCTTGGGATCATTCGTCTTCGAATGTTAAAGAAACGTACATGAGGGACACAAACATGGCAATATCAGCCCACATAAGGATGCAACAATGCACTTACACCTTTTTTCAAAAACCTCAACATAGTTGTAAAACCACAATGAACTTGTCAACTTAAACATGAATGTATGCAATGACATGGGGGCTCAACTTAAGACCTGATAATTTATAAAGGGCTTAGATCAATACCTTAGGCTTGAGTGGAGTGGAAAAGATAAGGATATCGCCTTTGCATGTCCGTTTCGGCCTCCCAAGTAGCACTTTCAACTTGTTGATTTCTCCAAAGGATTTTAACGGAAGCCACATCTTTGTTTCTCAACCTCTTGACTTGTCAATCTAAAATCTGGACCGAAACCTCTTCATAGGTCAAATTATCTTCAACAACACCCACAACATCAAGAGACACAATGGCATTCGGATCACCCACACACTTCCTCAACATAGACACATGAAATACCGGATTAACCAAATCCATTTCGCTAGGCAATTCCAACACATAAGCTACCTTGCCAATTCTCCTCATCACCTTATAAGGACCCACGTATCTTGGGCTCAACTTGCCCTTCTTACCAAAACGAACCACACCCTTCATGGGTGACACCTTCAAATAGACCCAATCACCAACTCAGAATTCAAGAGCCCTTCTCCTCACATCGGCATAGGACTTTTGGCGACTTTGGTCCATCTTCAACCTTTCTCTAATTATCCTAACTTTCTCAAGAGCCTTCATAACTAGATCTGGTCCTAACAAGGCCACCTCACCAACCTCAAACCACCCAACCGGTGATCTACAACGCCTCCCATAGAGATCCTCAAAAGGAGTCATACCGATGCTAGAATGATAGCTATTATTATAGGCAAACTCAATCAATGGAAGATTATCATCCCAACTACCCTTAAGCTCCAATACACAAGCCCTAAGCATATCCTCAAGTGTTTGGATAGTCCTTTCGGCTTGTCCATCCATTTGCGGGTGAAAGGCCGTAGTATGCTTAACTCTCGTACCTAGACCCCTTTGAAAGAACTTCCAAAAGTGTGAAGTAAATTGAGTACCACGGTCCGATATGATGGATAGAGGAATCCCATGCAACCTTACCAACTCATGAATATATAACCTTGCATAATCTTTCGCCCCATATGTTGTCTTTATCGGTAGAAAATGAGCCGATTTTGTCATCCTATCAACCACCACCCAAATAGAATCAAAACTTTTTCTAGTCTTGGGTAAACCAACTACAAAATCCATATTAATTTCTTCCCACTTCCAAGTAGGAATCTCTATGTCTTGGGTTAGACCACCCGGCCTTTGATGTTCGGCCTTGACTTGTTGACAACTATGACAACTGGAGACGAATTTGGCAATGTCCTTTATGCCTCCCCACCAATACACATCCCTCAAATCTCTATACATTTTGGTGGAACCGAGGTGAATGGAGTAGGAAGAACTATGAGCCTCCTCAAGAATTTTCTCCCTCAAACAATCAACACAAGGAACACACAACCTACCTTGGTACCTAAGGGCACCATCTCCCCCTTGGGAGAAAACTTCCACCTTGCCCTCTTTCACCAAGGCCTTCAATTCTAACAAGGAAGAGCCAAGATCTTGTTTTCCTATCACCTCATCAACTAAGGAAGACCTAGCACCATCAACAACGACCACACCACCATTACCAACCTCTTCCAACCTAGCCAACCGATGCACCTCTGTAACGACCCTAAAAATGAACTAGTGAAACTAGAGCCTCACATGTGAGTTTGGAGTTGAGAACTTGATGAAATGATGAGAAATCACCGTGACGTTCGGAAACTAGTCATTTGAACTAGTGAGTTGTAAGGGTCAACTTTAAATGGTCATATCTTTTAGCTCAAAATGAATTAGGTGGACCTTTACCTATCCAATTAAAGGTCTTTGAGTCCTCTTTCCAACGCCACCGAGTTTGCCCAAGTCCGAAATATTAAAGCACTGTCAGGCTGAAAAAAAAGGGCGAACTAAGACGGGAAGGGGTAGAATTTTTAAGTTAAGACTTTATGGGTCCTTAGTCCTTTTCCAAAATTGACCCTATGTTATTTTATTCTTTTTCTAGCAACCATAAGACTTTTTATGACTTAATTCCTTTCATTTAAGCCACTCCTCTTAGAATTAAAAAGAAACCCATCTCCTTTCATATATTTCTCTCTAACTCAAGGAAGAAGAGGAATTGGAGCTAGGATTGAATATTTTGAGTGCTTCTTCTTCAATTTTCGTGGGTTTTCAACTTAAAGGTATGGGGATCCTTATACTTGATTATTCTTTCTTTCAAGGAACCCAATCAAAAGGTTTTCAAGGTTTTTCAAATACACACAAAAACCTATTTCGATTCTAGCATGGGTTCTTGCATAAAAAGGTTTTAAATGATGATTTATATGGTTATTAATGATTATTAATGGTTTTTAGAAAGAAATTCCCATGAACCCATGTCTTCTCAAATTCTCTAAATTTGGCCTAAAGTGGGTGTGTTGATTTTGTGTAATTGATGGACGATTATTGTGTAGATTGTTGTGGACTGTTCATATATGTATTTATCTATGTGGAATTGTTAAGAATTGTTAGTGAATTGAAGGATGTGGGATGTTAGCCTTGAATGGACAAATTGTGAATTGGTCTTCATGTTGATTATTGGCTTATGCTTAGCTTAGCTTGTATAGTTGAATGTTGTTATTATCATTGTTATTGTATTGTTAATTGTTGGAATATGAGGATGATGAAGATAGCCATGGAAAGAGGGTAAGTTGATCAAACTTGATAAATATTGTATAATTGGCATGTAATTGAGTATTGTGGCTTATGGCCTTTGAAAAGGGTGGTAAGATGGCTTGATCTCATAGTATTAATATAATTGTTATTGGTTGGTTTGATCCACCTTTGGTGGAGGTGGTTATTTGTTGTATTATTGTGAATTGAGGCCATAAAGGGCATTATGTGAATGTTATTATATTGTTGTATTATTATACACATATGAGGCTATATGTAAAGTTTTATGTGAAGCTATATGTGAAGTATGATGTAATGAATTTTATGTGAAGCTATATGTGAAGGTATGATGTGAATGAGTTTTATATGAAGTTATATGTGAAGGTATGATGTGAATGAGTTTTATATGAAGCTATATGTGAAGGTATGATGTGAATGAGTTTTATGTGATCTTGTGATGATCCTATGTAAAGTGGATAGCATTGTGAGTTAAAGTATGATTTCTCATGATGTATATATGAAATGATGTTGGATTATGAAGTATCCTTAAATGAAAATGTTGTGACTTGGTTGGTAGACTAAAGTGTCCCTCCTTGTTACTTAAAGTCTTGAATGCATGAATGTGTGAAGTGGGCAAGAACTAAGAAATTGTGCCCTTTCTATAAATGCTAAAAGAGGAATTCTAGGCCAAGACTTGAATCACCAAAACTAAGAAATGGTTCCCTTTCATAAGCCTAGCTTTCCTAAGTAAATGTAAAATCATGAAATCGGTAGACCTAATGGTGGTAGCCCTTCTCATGTGTGAAATGATGAACCTTGGACCGGTAGGCTTAAGGCACCCTTAATGAAAAATCGGTAGGCCTAAGGCACCCTTCCAGGGGGATTTAATGAGCTATCCTTAATGAACCTTGATCGGTAGATCCTTGTGGTGCCCTTCTTGGTAGATGTGCTATGGGTCGGTAGACCTAATGATGGTGCCCTCTCTAGCACATACATGTGAATGAAATTACTTTATGGGAACTAAGGCTAAGCACCGAGTGGATATGGTTAAGATGGTAGCTCTCCCGAGTATGAGGCAAGAGTACAATGAACATCTTTGGATATCCCCTAAACCATGTGCCTACATGGGTTGCTTACTAGTTCTACCTTTGGCAAGTAGAACACCTTCCACGGTGTAGGGTTTTATGACACCGGATTCCATGTCTAGCTCGCATGGTCTATGTCGGTTAATGCCTATTCCCATCATGTGGGATGTGCACTCTAGTTATTGGATAGGTTCTACAACGTGTAGGTAGTAGTACGGGATGCTATCTACACATGGCACGAGTAGGCTTTGAAGATACTAAAGTGAGTTCCCTAAGTCTAACGACTATTATGTGAAAGTCCCCTTATGTGCTTGAATGTCTCCAAAATGGTTTCTTAAAGAATGTTGGTCTATTGATGTTATGTTGTAAAGGAAATGTCCTTATCTAAGGTAATCTTGGGGAACACTTAAGTGTGCTTGAAGAGGTTGTATGGGCGGTCACTTCTTGTCTCACTCAAGTGTGTCTTAAGATTATATTAGGTAGAGGTCCTATAGTAATGAAATGACATGTGTTCTTTTAAAGTTAAGCATGGGTTGTATATGGACATATGTTGAGTATATGTATGGTTGGCTATGGTCTTATATGTTAATGTTGACTTGTATTATGTCTCTTATACTTGTAAAGGAAAGGTTTTATCAAATGATATGAAAGCATTTACTTCCTTGAAAATGTCCTTTTTGGCATGTTTTTGCATGGTCTCCATACTTAGTACTTAATTGTGCTAACCCCTTTCTTTCCCTTTTTGGACTAAAGTGTAGGGATTTGGAGATGATGACATGTCATGGCTATTTGATAGATTTCTAAGTGTTGAAGATGAAGACTTGGTTAGTCCTCATATATTCGAGGACAATACCCCATATGTTCTTTTATGTCTTTTTAGTATTGTTTAAGTTGTGTATGGGATTAGTCCCGAATTTTGTACTCTAAAGTATTAGATGGTTTTGAGACATCATGTATAAAGTCTAGAAAGTCTTTCACTTGCTATTGTTTTTTTTATTTTATGAAATGTCTTCTTTGTAAAGAAAGTTTTTAATTCATTATGGTTTTAGTTTTATGCGATGAATGAATGCTAAGAGGCTTGTATTAGACCTCCGAGAGGTCGAGTACGCCGGTTACGACTAGGGGGTGCTCTCGGGTCGTGACAACCTCCCTAGCCATTTCCCTATCACCAATATCAACATGAGCTAGGCTACCCATAGACACCCTACTCAAAGCATCCGCCACCACATTAGCTTTACCGGGATGATAATGCACACTCATATCATAATCTTTAAGAAATTCTAGCCACCTTCTTTATCTCAAGTTGAGATCTTTTTGGGTGAAGACATATTGGAGGCTCTTATGATCGGTGAACACATCAACATGTACCCCATACAAGTAATGACGCCAAATCTTTAAAGCAAACACCACCGCGGCTTAGTCAAGATCATGCGTAGGATAGTTCTTTTCATGCACTTTGAGTTGTCTAGAAGCATAGGCTATCACCTTACCATTTTGCATTAGGACACAACCCAAGCCAACTCTAGAAGCATCACAATACACAACAAATCCCTCAAGCCCATCCGATAGTGACAATATAGGAGCAGACACAAGTTTATCTTTCAAGGTTTGAAAACTCCTTTCGCACTCGTCGGTCCACTCAAACTTAGTCTTCTTTTGTGTCAACTTAGTCATGGGAGAAGCAATAGAAGAAAACTCATTCACAAATCTCCGATAGTAACCCGCTAAGCCCAAGAAGCTCCTAATATCCGACGGGGTCAATGGCCTAGGCCAATTTCTAATCACATAGGTCTTCTTAGGTTCTACCTTAATACCATCCCCCGACACCACATGACCTAGGAAGGCAACCTCCCTCAACCAAAATTCACACTTTTCATACTTGGCATACAACTTCTCCTCTCTCAATCTTTGCAACACAACCCTCAAGTGACCCATATGTTCTTCCTCGCTATGCGAATAGATTAAAATATCATCAATGAAGACCACAACAAAGGAATGAAGGTAGGGTTTAAAGACCCTATTCATTAGGTTCATGAAGATAGCCGGTGCATTGGTCAACCCAAAGGACATGACCACAAATTCATAATGCCCATACCTAGTCCGGAAGGCTGTCTTGGGAATGTCACACTCCCTCACCTTCACTTGATGATACCCGGACCGAAAATCAATCTTAGAGAAGTGGCTAGCCCCTTGCAATTGGTCGAACAAGTCATCAATCCTAGGAAGAGGATATTTATTCTTGACGGTGACCCTATTGAGTTGCCGGTAATCAATACACATCCTAAGGGACCCATCTTTCTTCTTCACAAACAACACCGGTGCACCCCATGGTGATTGGCTAGGCCTAATAAAACCCTTCTCCAACAAGTCCCTCAATTGTTCCTTCAACTCCTTTAACTCCGCCGGGGCCATACGGTAAGGGGGAATAGAAATGGGTTGAGTATCGGGGAAGAGGTCTATGCCAAAATCTATTTCCCTTTCGGGAGAAACACCGGGAAGGTCATTAGGAAAGACATCAAGGAATTCATTTACGACCGGAACCGACTCTATAAGAAGGGTTTTGGACTCCACATCTCTAACCCTCACAAAGTGATAGAGACACCCCTTAGAGATCAACTTACGGGGTTTAATGCAAGAGATGAACCTACCCTTGACTACCACATTTTGGCTTTCCCACTCAAAAATGGGTTCACTTGGGAATTGGAACTTGACCCTACGGGTTCTACAATCAATGGAATCATAGTATGCATGCAACCAATCCATCCCAAGAACAACATCAAAATCGACCATGTTCAACTCAACAAGATCACAAGGAAATATTTTATGCAAGATGCAAATAGGACAATTTCTATAGACCTTCCTAGCAACAACATATGCACCAATAGGAGTAGACACCTTATATGACTCACGCAACAAGTCGGGCTCAACATGAAACTTTTTGGCAACAAAGGGGGTGACAAAAGAAAGAGAGGCACCCGGATCAATTAATGCATATACATCGAAGTCAAAGATTTTCAATATACCGATAACGACGTCGGGGACTTCATCGACCCCTTGCCTCCCATGCAAAGCATAAAATCGATTGTGCCTTGGGGTACCATCTTGTCGGCCCCCTCTCCCCAAAGGAACCGCATTGGCACCTTGTGGACGGACCTTCTTATCCTTGTTACGATTTCGAGGACAATACATTGCCTTGTGCACCATTTCCCCACAACTGTAGCAAGCACGGGCCACCATGGCCCTTACCACACTTCGGACATACATCAATAGGACCCATACCACCAAAACCTTGGGCCCTTGGAACATCATTGGCAAACCCCTTATGGGACGCATGAGAAGACCCTTGGCCTTGATGAAACCGGCCTCCCCTTCGACTTTGGAACTTGCCCTCAAAACGGGCCCTTTTGGCCTCATGACCCCTCCTCTTCCTCAACTTCTCCTACTCCATTTGTTCGGCATAGACCATCAAGCGGGACAAGTCCATGTCACTAATCAACATTGCGGACCGGCATTCTTCACTCACTAGGTCGGACATACCCATCACGAATTTGTTCATTCTAGACCGTGAGTCGGCAACCAAGTGTGGAGCATATCTTGAAAGTTTGTTAAACTTGAGGGCATACTCTCTCACACTCATAGACCCTTGTTTTAAATTCATGAACTCCACCAATTTGGCTTCCCTAAGTTCAAGAGGAAAGAATCGATTAAGGAAAGCCATTTTGAAATCTTCCCAAGGCTCATAGCGTATCATTACACATCCTTGGTCACGGAAGCAATTAAAATGACCATAAGCGATAAGCATAATCAAGGGGGAAATCGGGACTAAGGGAGCAAGAGAAAAAAAAAGGAATGATACATAAATACCATAGATGAGTCAAGCTCAAGCATAATACACAACTTGTCCAACACCACCTATAAACATGAGTACTTAGTGGGGGCCAAGACAAACTACCGGGCTCACCCTCATAGTCAAAACATAACTAAAAAGGTAAAGTCTTATACATAGCAAAAGATCATAAGCAACGTCCCCGGAATGGAGGACTCACCAATAACCTCGATAGAAAACCGTATTAGCCACGCGAAGAAGGATGGTCAAACGATGCTCTGGTCCCTACATGGTGACATCATGTAGGCATAGAGTATGCATTAGTACGTTTGAATGTACTAAGTATAAGGGATGCAATGCAATGCTACAATAGATGGACATTATAGGAAAAATGCATAATCATACCCGATAAATAGCATATTAATGAAATGATATGTATAATGATGCTTACATAAAATCATATTTAGTGGGACGTAGTACAGGTGTGGCGAGTGACCTTCAATATAGAATTTCCAAGGCCTACCACCCCATTGGAGAGACGAAAGAGGTACAAACCCCTCAATGTGGTTACCCGGGCCTACCACCCCCGAGCTAGGGACCAAGGTACAAACCCCTCGATGTGGTTATACGAGCCTACTACCCCCCGTACTAGGCAACCAAGGTACCAACCCCTCGATACGGTTACCTGGGCCTACAACCCCCCGAGCTAGGCTTAGTCGACTCACAACACTTATATAGAAAAAATCATATACATGTATCCATTTCATCATCATTTCAATGATTATATGACCATCCGACTCATAGGACGTACATTGGACCTTCCATTTCCTAAGAATTCTATAAATTGGCATTTTATCAAACACATGGTGGGCTATTGTTCATGTAAATAAAATCATGTATTTCAAGAGTACTAAGTTCAACCAATTTCAAAATCCATATAAATCAGCCCACCAACAACATACATGTATATAAATCAACCTTCATAATTTGATCATGGAAGCATGAAAACCATAAACATCACATAATAATTCCATTTCATGATTATATGCGAAATAGACCATAATAGGATGTGTAGTAGTAATTCCATGCTTCAAGAGTTCATAAATAACCATAAGGTCCTATAAACTTGAAGTAAAAATAGAGGATAAATAGCTGGACTTGTGGAAAGGAAAGTTTCTACAATCAAACCCACATACCTCAACTTTGGAAAATCCTTGATGAAGATTGGAATGGAGAATTAAAGTTTGAGATTGAGTCTTGAATCCGGAATTAGAGCTTGAGATGTTTGAATTTGGTTGAAGATCCTGGTGAAATTTTGGAGAGGGCTTAGAGAGTGTTTTTGAGTGTTTTGAAATTAGAAAAAAATATGACTAAGTATGAGACATATCCCCTTTTTATAAATAAAAAAACGCCCCAACACTTAGCCTAAAAAATGAGGCTTTAAAAAAAAAAACAGCTTACTGGAAATTGCAAATCTGCACAGATAGGTTTTACGAAAATGGTCATAACTCCCTCATCCTAACTCGGAATGAGGTGAAACCAAGTGCGTTGGAAAGCTAACTCAAAGATTTTTAATTTAATAGGTTGTGAGCCTTCCAGTTCCTTGTGTGCTAAGAGATATGCCCCTTTAAAGTTGACCCTCCAAATCGCATTTTTTGCGATTTTCGAATTTTGATACGGTTGCTCTAAAATTTGGGTTAGACCCATTTCCCACTCAATTTGACCCCCTGAATAAGAATATGAAGTCGAATTTTTGAAATCATGCACGGATTTTGAGATATACGGAAATTACAATTATAGGTGTTTCCAAAGCACATTTTCGGGCATTTTTGGGGTCGTTTCACCTTGAAACTGCATTCCCTAAAAAGGCAACCGAAGTCAACCAAAATTCACATTTAGAAAATTTTGCATATATTTTTTGTTTCCCAAGAACAGCCAAAATAATACGAGGATGGCCGGCATGCCTTCCTCACTTTTCGAATAAACCAAAATGTCATCAATAAACACTATAACAAACGAATTAAGAAATAGTTTAAACACACCATTCATCAAATTCACAAAAGTTGCAGACACATTTGTCAACCCAAACGACATAACTAAAAACTCGTAGTGCCCATAGCAGGTCCTAAATGTCATTTTTGGTATATCCTCAAGCCTAATCTTTAACTAATGAAAGCCAGACCTTAGATCAATCTTAGAGCAAACTGATGCACCCTGCAACTTGTCAGAAAATCATCTATTTGAGGAAGCAGATAATTGTTCTGAATGGTGACCTTATTCAACTGTCGGTAGTTTATACACATCCTCTCTTGCTAGTGATGGTGTTACCACTTTTATTGCTCTAGTTCGGATCATAGAGTGAAGGAGGAAAGATATCAATTTGTATCACCCAGATACCAATTGGATTCAAGTCATAGCACGAAGAAGTAGAAAGAAATGAGTTTTTTCCTAAATTCCTAAAGCCTCTTGAAGAAAAGTACGAAAGTCTTCGTACCGTTCCACAAGACTCTACTAGACTCATTTTGGTACAATTAGATCAATGAACCTAGGCTCTGATACCAACTTTGTCACGACTCAGACCGTCGTGATTGGCACTCACACTAACTCCGGTGGGAGAACCATTACTAGAACCTAAACTAACAACTTAACCAAATACTACACATTTAAAGATACGGAAGCAGGTTTAAATGATCAAAGAAATACGGAGATCCCATAAACTCCAAAGGTTTAAATAAATTATCCAAACTAATGCGGAAGAACAACCCCTAGAACCTGAAAGTCATTGTACTAAAACTCTACTAACGACAAGTCTAAGAACAAGGGGTACAATCCCGAAGCTAAACAAAACACCTTAAACAAATAGTCTAAGTCCGAAAAGGGTGGACTTAAACAAGAGAGATCCATGGCAGCCTGAAAAAACTGGCTCACCCTTGAATCCGGTCACGCTTAATAGTCACCTAGCTAGGGTCTATCAATAGCCGCCTGAAGATGCCATGTACTGAACAAAGAACAAGCAAGTGATGTATCAGTACACAACCACAGTGTATTGGTAGGATCATGTAGCTATCCCAATAAGTGAAACACATGCAAGTAACCACAACATTATAAAACAAACATACATCAAACATATATAATGTTAGTCATCTTTTCAAGATCAATGTAGCATTCCACGTTCTCAATAATACACATTGGTTTTCATTTTAGAGCAACATGCAGTCTTTCAATATCAATCATCATTAGATATGAACGTAATCATCACAAGTAGATACACAACACAATTCAATGGTCCTCTCATGGAACTCATACCCAAATTGTTAGTGTACCGGTACGTAGTACCCAATCCAAGTTAGTGTGTCAGATAGTGACACTCATTCTAATGTTTCTGCCAGTACGTGGCAACCGATCCCAGTTAGTGTGTCGGATCATGACACCTGTTCCAATGTTTATGTCAGTACGTGGCAACCGATCCAGTTAGTGTGTCGGAACGTAACACCCGATCCATTCAACAAGCCACAATCACAATCACAAGGACATTCTCATAATCATACAACAAGGTCATGATTCATGGCATTCAATTATTCAATTATCTTCATTCACGATTAGTGTGATCAATAACGCAACATTTGCATACATGCATGCATTATAATGAAGCAAGTACAAACATATATAACACAACATGAAATCACAATCATCACTTATCTCGAACAAAGCTTGAATCTCCTAAGAAACATTATTCTTCCCCTTCCGGATTCTTTCCGCTATTTCTTGGTGTACAAATAATCATAATAATATGAGGATCAATAAATAAGACCCAATTACCTGGATTCTAATCAATGATATCAATCCTAGATCAAACCCTTGACCCTCATACCCAGATTAGGGCTTTTTCCACCATAATTTTCATATCAAAACCCTCTTACATCGATAATCACCCACGAATTTATATTCTACGGATCAAAACATGAATTTGGGGAGTAAAAACCATGCATTTAGCCTTAAGAATGGTTAAAAACAGTTAAGAACTTGTCTGGGGTTGTCTCCTAGCTCTCAAAGTTGAAACTTGCATAATAAAATGATTTTGGGATTTATTTCTAACTTAAATCGCAATTGTCCCGCCACAGCGGACGTCATCCCACTACAAGAAAATAGCAAAATTGTGACAGATGATTCTGTCACAAATCCGTCACAAATTTACATTTGTGACGGAATTGTGACCGAAAAATGGACGTCCCAGAACCTGGGGTCATAAATTCATTGTGACGGATTTCAATTCCGTCACAAAATTATTGTGACGGCATAGTGACAGACCTGACGGTGACAATATAAATCCTTGTATTTGACTTAAATTCTGTCACAAATTTGAGACAAAATTTTTGACCGAATATTCCATTACAAAATAGTGACGGAATAGTTTCTGTAACAAATTTCTAAATATATTCACGATATTTGTGACAGAATATTTCGTTACTAGTAAATTGTGATGGAATATTTTGTCACAAAATTGCTCTCTTGTTGATATTAGTAACAAATTTAGAATTAATTGTGACAGATTAAATCCGTCACAAATTTGATTTTAATTTAATAAATAATAATTGTTATATATAGTATTGGACAATTATTATTTATATATATATATAGTAAATTAGTCAAAAATATAAAAATAATTAACCACCATGATATAACAAACATAATATTAGATTTATAATATAAAATTAAGAAGTTAAAACATGTCAAAGCACAACTTCAATAAGCAAAAGTGGACAAATATTTAAACACATAAACATTTGGTCATTTCCTATTAAGGAGAAGGATTACTAGATGAGCGTGAGGATAACGCCATCTCGCTCATCATGCGAGACCATCGTTCCTCCATAGACTTGAATCGATCATCACTTTGTTGCCTCAAACGCGAGACCTCATGCTCTACTCGTTATTGCACATCTGCCTCTAAACGTTCTTGAAGAATTCTCTCTTGATTTTCTCTCATATGCAACACTTCTTTCTCAAGTAGTTTAATGCGCTCTTCAGCAACATCATCAGACACCGCATGTAAATTGCGCGAAGTGACAGAATTTTGATCTTGATACAACGCCAAACCTTGAGAGCCTAAATCATACACACGTCGTTTTTTTTCTCCACCCACAACATCAAAGTATAAGCGATTTATATCGAGTTCTTGAACTTCTTGTGAATCATCTGAGGAGCTAGAAATAGCCGCAGCTAAGACAACCTCCATTTTATCCTGAAAATTTTCAAACAATCAACCATCAAAAACTCAAGCTTTCCACAAATATGTGCATATTAAGTTTCTTCTAGCAACTCTGTAAGAAAAATGCACCCAAAATACAACACAAACTCTTTAAACAGAACAAAATCTGCCCCCAATAAGGCATAAAATCTATATATAAAAAAAAGGCACAAAATTTGCTTCAAATTGCATTAATAACTGTCCAAATAACTACTCAACATTTGATAAAAAAAGTATGATAAAAATCTGCACAAAAAAATAGCACAAAATCTACCCAAAAACAGCACAAAATCTATCAAAAAATGCACAAAATCTACTTCAAAATTGCATTAAAAACTGCTCAAATAACTACAAAACATATTGTCAAAATTATGATAAAAATCTGCTCAAATTTGCACCAAAAACAGCAGAAAGAGCTGCCACAAAATCTACCACAAAAAAAAGGCACAAAATCTGCCCAAAAAAGGCACAAAATCTATCCACAATAGCACAAAATCTGCTTCAAAATTGCATTAAAAAATTTCCCAAATAACTGCACAACATCTGATCATAACTATGATAAAAAAGCTGCTCAAATCTGAATCAAAAACAGCACAAAGAGCTGCCCCAAAAATTTGCTCAATAGCAACACAAACAATTATAGCAAATCTTCTTAATAGCAACACACACAATTTCATAAAATCTACCTTTTTCTTCTTCAAAAGCTTCACAAAATAAGGATAAGTCCTACAATGTTTGGTTAAAGAAGAGCAGCACACACAACTTACATTAATGCATTTAGACTTGGCATCAACAAAGCTTCCATCCTTTCTTTTATGCAACTTCTTAAATATATCCCACGAATTTGGTGGACGACGTTGTTCTACTGCCTAAAAAACAGAGTTTAATATTAAAATAAGAGATAAGATTAGAAATATATTATAGAAAGTGTTAAATTTGGTACCAATTTTATAGTATGCTCCACTGTTGATCTAGAACCACCGGTATGCTTGCTTGGACCAGTGCCTAGTCCACTAGTCTCACTACATCGATTTCGAGTGGCGATACGAGATTTATCCATCCATTCATCAGAGGCCCAATGCGTCTTCCAACTTCTCCAAATATCCTCCAAAACAAAATTAGGTTTGACTGTACCTTTTCGCCAAATATACATTTTCTTGGAGTATAAAGTGGATGCCACCTTATTCCATGTACGTTCCATTATAGAATTCTCAGTAGGATTCCACTGATATGATTTCTGAAAAAAAAATTACTTAGTGAAATAAACACATAGAGACATATATTAAATAAATTACTTATAGATTTTAAATATAAAGTAGTAGTTACCAAAAATTCATGCTAGTAAAATTTACGAGTTGATTGACTGACATCCTTCCATGAGTAGCCAGTAGCATCTTGTTTTTCCTTGAATGTTTCTGTGATGGTCTTCGAGATAGAATGACCATTAGGAACGAATCTGAAATAAAATTAAAAATAAATAACACATTTCATAATACTTAAATTAGAAAAAATTAGATCAAGTATATAAAAATATCATTTCTTACTTTTCCGCTACAACTGAGATGACCAACCTAACAGATATTGATGAGCAACTAGGAGACCCAATAGAGACATCTGGAGTACTAGGAGTGGTTGGAGTACAAGGACCAGTAGGAGAACCAGCATTTGATGATGGCATATCACTCATATTCTTAAATTTTAATTACCTAGACCTTGTACAATTGCAGCAATAAAGTTCTTGATAAAAAAATCAACTAGCATTCAAATTATATTAGTTCATTATGTAGATATATAATATAAGATGCCCAATACAAATCACAAGATATAATAACAAAACTAAGAAAATGAAGATCACTTGTAGCATAAAACAGTACATTCAACTTTAGATTAATAGAGAAGCTAAATTTAAAAACTTCAAGTGACATTAATCTCAACACTTTCTTCTCTTTTTGTTTTGATGTTCATATTCTTCTTTCCCTTCCTCATTGTCATCCTCATCATCATCATCATCTTCATCCTCATCATCATCATCATCCTCCTCCTCTTCCTCCCATCAACAACATCATCCTCCTCCTCATCATCATTGTCATTATCCTCATCATTTTCTTCCATCTCCCTCTCTTCCTCTTCCCTCTCTCCCTCCTCTTCCTCCATGTCAATAAAAACACCATCCGGATCATTTAATATATAAGGTGTTTCATCTTCACAAATATCAATTTCATGAATTTGACTATTATCCTCTTGAAAAGATAGATCATTTAGTGTATGAGATTTTCTACTATGTTTGGAACATCTACAATTGAACGTGCCTTTATCTGACAAACAGCTAACCAATCATTCTGTGTCCTCTTTACTAAAGGATATGTTTCAAAATACACCTGAGAAGCTTGCACAGCCATAATAAATGGCTCATATTTATTAAAAGTTCTTCTTCTATTAACATCAACAAGATTATATTGTGGATGTACTCTTGTACCATGTTTTGGTGTTGGATCAAACCAAGAACATTTAAATAATACGGTTCGCTTAAATGGTAATGCATGATACTCTAGCTGCAGAATTTCTGTCAATATACCATAATAATCGATCTCATCTGCACTGTGACTAGAGCCCTTAATGCATATACCACTATTCATTGTAGATTTATTTGAACCGTATTCTTCAGTGTGAAATTTGTAACTATTCACAACATATCCATTAAAGGGTTGAACCTTATGCAAGGGCCCTTCTGCAAGATCTTTCATGAATTGATTGGTAATGCCGGATGAAGGATCACGTGCCTATTGACATTATAAGTAATTAGGAATACATTAAGATTATATTGAATTTACTGTAGAGATTAATTTAGATCTATTAGTACTTACATATTGATTAAACCAAGACGCAAACTTTGTTTCAAGTTTAGCATCAATCTCACTATCTTGAATACATGGTTGTATTTGTCTCAAGGTATCCTAAAAAATTCTAAAGAAAAAAAAAGCTAATTTAGTTCAATAACTTCAAATGTAAATAATATGTATATTTAGATCATGGTAATTAACTTACTTTATATATGGTTTCACTTCATCACAATTCAACAAAATATATGTCCGAGCTGCATGATATTCTCTATCATCTAACCTTCTTATTTTCTTTTTACCAAAACCACGACCAACATGCTTGAAAACAGACAACATTTCAGGATGGTCCTCTCCAACCCCACCATCATCCGCATTTCGTGGCACTTTTCTATATCTTGTCGAAATGTCTAACTTAAAGTAGTGCGTACAAAGTGTTGATGATTCTTTAACCAAACATGCGTTGCGTATACAACCTTCAACTCTATTCTTATTTTTGATATCATACTTCACCCCATGGAGTTTCCTTCAAACATAATGTAAGTATGTCAATATAGTATCACTAGTATATTTATATATCTTATAATATATAATTAACTTAAGTTACCTTTCACATGGATACATCCATCGTTCTTGAACTGGGCCTGCTAAACATGCTTCATAAGCTAAATGGATGGGAAGATGTTCCATAGAATCCCAGAAGCTTGGAGGAAAAATGCGCTCAAGCTTAGTCAAGATGAGAGGAATATTTCTTTCTAATTGTCTCATGTGTTCCTCAGTTATTGCGGTAGAAATGAGATCTTAAAAAAAAGACTCAACTCTGTCAATGGTTCCCACACATTTCGTGGAAGCAAATCTCAAAATGCAATAGGTATGAGCCGTTGCATAAATACATGACAATCATGATTCTTCATACCAAAGAGTTTAAGCTTGTTCATATCAACACATCTTCCCATGTTAGACACATAACCATCAGGAAATCTCAACTCTTGCAACCACTTACAAAGCACTTTTTTGGCATTATCATCTAACATGTAACAAGCTTTTGGGTACTTTTTAGTAGTTTCATCCTGATGCAACTCTGGACGATTGCAAAGTACTTTTAAATCTTCTCTAGATTTGGCATTGTCTTTTGTTTTTCCCTTGACATTCATGATGGTGTTAAAAATGTTATCAAACACATTTTTTTCTATGTGCATCACATCAAGGTTATGCCTAATAAGATTTGTTTTCCAGTAAGGCAAGTCCCAAAATATACTTATTTTCTTCCAACCACATAAGCTACTCTTTGAGATTCTTGCATTCACCTTGTCAGAACCAAGTTCTGTCACTTTCATGAGTCCCAAATCCTCAATCTCCCTAAGTATTTGTAAACCTGATTGTTCAGTAGATGCAACCTTATGTACTATTTGACCCTTCTTGAACCACTTTTTGTTTTTTCGCCATGGATGATCTGGTGGTAAAAACTTTCTGTGATTGTCAAACCATGAGACTTTTCTACCATTGGATAGTGAAAAAGCATCAGAATCTTTCATGCAATAAGGACAAGCTAATTTTCCTGCTGTACTCCAACCCGACAACATTGAGTACGTTGGAAAATCACTTATTGTCCACATCAATGCAACTTGCATTTGAAAATTATTTTTACTTGAAACATCATATGTTTGGACTCCCACCTCCCATAATTCTTTCAACTCTTCAATGAGGGGTTGCAAAAAGACATCAATTTTCTGTTTTGGATTTTTTGGACCAGGTATAATCACAGATAAAAACATGTATTCATCCTTCATGCACATTCAAGGTGGTAAATTATATGGTGTAACTATCACAAGCCAAGAGGAATATTGTTGGCCTGATTGACCAAATGGTTGAAACCCATCAGTAGACAAACCCAATCTAACATTTCTAACTTCAGATGCAAAATGTGGATACGTCTGATCAAAATGTTTCCAAGCAGGAGAGTCTGAGGGATGACGCATGACACCATCTCTTTCATGCTCTGAATGCCATCTCATATGTTTTGCTGTTGCATTAGATGCATACAACCTTTGTAGACGTGGAGTTAAAGGAAAATAATACATCTTCTTATAAGAAATATTAGTTTTCTTCTTGGAACGTTGATGTTTTGATCTCTTAAATCGAGGATGAGAGAAAAATTTGCAATTGATTAGTTCATTGTCCTCACGCCAATAAAGCATACATCCATTTTTGCAACAATCAATCTTCTCGACTAGCAAGCCTAATCCTCGCATTAGCTTTTTAGTACCATAGAAGCTATCGATCATTTTGTTATCACTTGGCATCAACTCTGATATAAACTGACATAACTCATCATACAACCTTTCCAAAAAATGATGTCTGCCTTAAGATTCAACAAACGAGCAACAACAGACAATTGTGTATGTCCATGTGGATTTCCCGTCCAAATCTCTTGTTCTGATGCTTTGAGCATATCATAAATATGTTGTGTTGTTGGATTTGGGTCCTCTTTCACGTTACCATTATAAGAAGGCCCAGCAACATCAAAAACCAATGACCGGAATGCATTATGGGATTGAGGATTCACGGTTTCACTAGAAGCTTCTTCTTGATGATCATTAAGCACACTTGGATTTGAAATATAACTTTCTCCATGGTGATACCAATGATAATAATTCGGTACAAAGCCATAAGTTCCTAGATGTGTCATAACTGTAAACTCATCCAAAATATTTTTATTTCGACACTTACGATGATTACAAGGACATCTTAACTTCTCACCATCCATGCACTGTGGATGTCTTTTAGCAAATGCAACAAAGTTCTCAACTCCATCAATAAACTTTGGATTTATGAATCCATCATCCAGTATTCTAACATACATCCACTCACGATCAGAGTTACTCATATTATATACTCTAACACAAATAATAAATGTGTTAAAACTTACATGATGACTACTAATTTTTATATGACACTAGAACCTAGAGGTAGCAAAATATAATGAATTCAAATTCATAAACAATCAGTTAATCATCAAATGTTATAGTAGTTAGTGTTGTACAATTTAAATGCACACTAGAAATAGTGTACTATTTTATTTTAAATAATACTACATGTCAAGGTGATCATGTAAAAACAGATATGCCAAAGATGTATTCAATTTATAAGCTTCATTCTACTCGTACGCCACCAATATCATTTTTAGTGATTTAATTACTACGAAGAAGAAACTAACCTTTAGCAAATGTGATAATATGTTTTGTATCCTACTTGGTCACATAAAATAAATGCTTTAAGATGTAAATTATCCTCTTACCTAACTTAAGCAATGATAGAAACACCAATGTAGAAATCTTCCAGAAACTAATGGACATAAATGAACTACCTGAAAAAGTTTATAGAACAAAAGAGAATGAGATGAAAATTGATGTAAAAGAGAGTATTTTCTAATAAATTAAAAGCACGAGTTGATGAAGATTCTTTTTTCTCTTTAGAATATACATAATTACATTGTTCTTTAGGAACAAGCAAATAAATAGATGTTTAGTCATTAACAGATTGACATATGAAAACAAAAAATAGTATTCATGAAGTTGAAAAATTGTATTGAAAATTGAAATTGTGTTTGAACATGCATTTGACTTTAAAAAAAGAAGTTGAAGTTTTGTAAGTGAGTGAAATAATTTCAGTTCTTCAAATTTGAAACATTCACCTTCAAAAATCAACCAAATCGTTCTAATCTATAACCAAAAATATTTTTCGAAAAAAAATTTGTTATCTAACAGGACCTAATAAATGCAACAAGAGAATGCAATTCATCAAAATTGAAGCTAAGACCAACCATACATATGAACTTTAGATCAGCAATGACAACTCCAAATTTGTTTACTGTCCAAGAAAAACATAAAAAATATAAAAAAATTGAAAGAATAACAACACTATAGAGAAGATACCAATCATCAAAAAAGTTGTGAATTTTAGCACATCAATGACAAAATCTAATGGCAACATGCCTCCACTAAAGCTTGTTGTATGTGTAAATCTACGGTAACCCATATGAATACACACACATAAAAAAAAATTAAAACTTACACCCAAATCAGTTAGGTAAAGGATCCAATTTAATAATTTGATGAATACCCATAAAAAAGAGCTATATAATAGTGAAGAGTATAATGGACCCAATATCAAAAACTAAAAAATATTCACTTTATAACATCGATTCAAGAAAAATAGGGACGAATCTCAGCAAGAATATAAAGAATCAAAATATTGTTCATTGTAGATAAAATGAAAGGAAAAGATTCATACCTATGAGCAATATAGCAACGGAATCAAAGTTTAGATGAGTTCAAAATCACAACTATAGTGTTGAAAGAGTGAGAGGTAGAAGAAAGGAAGAACACCCATTGTAGTTCTTTCACTTCTCTCTTGAACCCTAATTTTCTAATGGAGTAAAGGAGTTAAAGGTGGGAAAACTAAAAGTGTTGAAAATTTTGGGGGAAAGTTAAAAGGTGATCTAATATTTTTTAAAATTTTCGCGGAAAAAATGGTTCATTAAGTTAAAGATTTTATAATTTGTTGTCTTTTTATTAAATTGAGACGGAATGTAAATCCGTCATAATTTTTGTGATGATTTTGTGACGACATATATTCATTTAGTTTTATTTGCTATCATTTTGTGACGGAAATGCTCTGTCACAAAACTTATATTAAATATTTGTTATAAATCTGTCACAAATCCGTCACTATCAGAATTTTAGTAGGTAAAAAAATTCTTTTAAAATTTTTTATTTATATAAGATTAATCTGTCACAAATCTGTCAAAATTCCGCGACAATTTGTGACAGACTTCTCCGTTCCAAATATTCCGTCACAATTTTACTCTTTTCTTGTAGTGTCCCGTTATAGCAGCCTCGCCCTGGTGGAAATAATTCCGCCACAGCGGCTTGCACGAAAACAGTGAGTCGAATTAAGAGTTTCAAACCCCCACTTTACAACACACCTTCAGCCCATGACACTCAGAACATACTCGTTCACGCTAAGATCAGTTTTGAGAGTTTTACTCGCCCGAATTTAATTCCGTAAATTCGTACAAATTCCTTAACGTCTTAGCTATCTACTCATGCAATCAATTTCATTAGTACACTTTTCATTCATTACCAGATTTCCCTAGACTCGCCTGACTCCGATTTCGTCCAAATCTGGACTAGGCTAGGAAATTTCAAGTTACTACTCAAAAGTTTTTCTGGTCCAATTCTTTCCCCATTGGTTTTTTCCTAATGATGGAATCAGGTCGTTACAGTTAGCTATTGAGGGAAGGATTTACCAAGTCCATTTAAACAGACCACCACATTGCTTGGGGAATGGATTGGTGATCTGGTTAAATTGATTTGGGCAATCTTCCCCTCATGAGCTACCTTTTTGGGTTGAGTTAATCCGAGTGCCATCAGAGTCAGGTTCATTCATGTTTGGGCTTACGGTTGGCTCTAGTTGGGCCTAAGTATAAAGAGGGTGTTAGAGTGGGTAAAAGCCCCACATTAATTGTGGAATGGAATGGTGGTCTGCTTGTATGGACTTGAGAAATCATACCCTCATAAGCTAGCTTTTAGAGTTGAGTTAGACTCAAATATCATATGTTTACCGGCACCAACTTCTGAATCGGCACTTCAACTATGCTAGTGCCCAAATAGACACCCCTTCTTGGCAGAAGTTTTTCCTTGATAATCCTTAAATCGATAAACCTCATACATGAAGTATAAATATTATTGACATGTCAAAAGAATGAATCACAGAATGCAGGTGTGATAAGAAAAGAAATAAAACACTTTTAATTAAATTAAAAAAAATATTTAAAAAGGGAGAAAAAAGAGAACCCTCACTTGTTTTCTTTTTTAGGTAATAAATAAGGTAATTATATTTTAAAGTTAAGAAGGCAATTAACATAATTTAACTTTTTCAAGTCAGGGAGTTCATACTTTTGATATAGTGTAGACTTATTTTGTTTTCTTTTTCAATAAATAAGGTAAATAGATTCTTAAAGTTCAGAAGGCTATTAATGAAATTTATTTTTGAGATATAAAAATCATGCTTTTAATATAGTGTATATATATGTATATGTATCTATAATATGTGTATATATAATATAGATCAATATATATATAAATAATTGACCTAGAACCAGATTTGCTTCTTCGATTAGGATTTTAAAAAATTATAGTTAGACTTTAAGCATTTTAGGAAAATACATAAAGAATTTACTTAAAATCAAATCTGGTACTTGGATTATGATTTCCAAAAGCACAAATAAATAATTCACTTAAAAGCACAGAGTTGTCAACTCTGTCCCTGACTTCAACTAAAATAATTTTGTGGCAAAAAAGAAAATGTCAACCCCCCCCCCCCCCCCCATCCCCAATACTGCTAAGATTGCTCTTGCTGCTACTTGCGAAAAAAAGAAGTATGACAAAATACATATATAGAAGCTTAAAGTTGCATCGCTATAGTGGGTAAATGTCCCACACTGGTTGGGGAATAGATTGGTGGTCTGTTTATATGGACTTCGACAATCTTCTCCTCATAAGCTATCTTTTGAGGAGATGATTGTCCAAGGTCATATAAGGAGACCAGCTTGGACAATCATCCCCTCATTAGCTAGTTTTTTGGGTTGAGTTAGGCTCATATGGCATATCTTGACATGGTAAGCTAGCTTTTTGGATTGGTTAGACTCATGTGTCATATCTTTACATGGTATCAGAGTCAGATTCATCATCGTTTGGACTTCGGTCCATGCTGAGAGTTGGGCCTGGACGTGAATGGTGTGTTGGAGTTGGTAAAAGTTTTACATTAATTGGAGGTCAGCTGGTTAAGGAAAGCTCAGGTTATGAAATCGCTTAGCCATTAATTAATTGAAAAATGAAATTCTCCATTTATAAGCTAGTTTTTGGGGTTGAGTTAGACTTATATGTCATATCTTTACCGATACTAAATGTTGAATACATACTTCAACCCTCACACTTCCATCCCCTTTCCTCCTTCGTTCAAAGTTTTCAAAAAATAAAAAGTAGCAAAATCCTTAATTTTGAAAAACAAAGAGAAATGTCAGATGTGAAGACTCCCACCAAAATATAGTATATCCCTCCTCAAATTTAAATTAAAATAAAAGCTTGAAATTAGTAAGTTCCAAGATTTGGATAAGCACTTAAATTTGAGGAGAGATATAAAGTCTTAACATTTTAGTGAGTTCCAAGATCCATGAGAAGATTATTTAAATGGGTAATGCTAAATCGCCAAAAAATTTGGTTAGAATTTTAAAAAATCTATAAAAAATTTTTAATTTTAAAATAAACAGATTTTTTTTCATTTTTTAATTAAAAGGTATTAAAGTTAAAAGAATAAAAATGTTTTAAAAGGTAAAATAACATAGGTAAAATACTATTCTGGCCAAAAGGATTTTCATCGATTCAAAACGGATATAGTCTAACATTTTCCTTTAGATATCAAAATTGAAGAATTTTTACTCTCATTTTATTTATTATTATTTCCATTCGTTAGGAAATAATAAATGCATGCTAATTTAGAAAGGTAAGCTGTTTAATAATTTGCCTAAGATGTCTCTTCATATTTAGGAAAAAATCAAAAAAATTGTTAGAGCTTAAAAGATTTATCAAAAAAGAAAAATATTTAATAACTTTCTAAAATCTATCCTCTTATTTGGGAAAAAAAACTCAAAAAAGTGTTTGAGCTTAATAGTCAAAGGATTTATTAGAAAGATAGAATGTTTAATAACTTGCCTAAGTTCTCTCCTCATATAAAAAATATTGTTTGAGCTTAAGAATTAAAAAAAATTATTAGAAAAGAAAAATGTTTAATAACTTGTCTAAATTCTCTCCTCATATTCAGAAAAAAAAAAGTTTGTTTGAGCTTAACAATCAAAAAATTTATTTGAGTTTGGTTTTGAACATCGTAGCAAGGTAAATAGTTCAATCACGTAAACTTTCCCTTAACATAAAGATGAGAGAAATTTATAATGCATATGGTTATGTCTTGAAGCAATCTAAAATGTTTTTTTGAAAAAATACCATATAATAAAACGAATAATTAAATGATTCTTTGATTAACAGCCGAAGCCAAAAAGTTATATTTATTTATATCTTTATTCGACTTCTAAATTTACCAAAATAGTCAATATATAAGTTTTAAAAAAATAATTTTAACTTATAATTGCAGAAGGGTAATCATAAACTCCTATTGCTCATCTACATAGTGATCTCTAGTTAGCTTATTTTTTAAGTAATATCAAATTTTTAAAATTGATTCTTTTTTTTTTCTTTTGTAGTTTCTGTGAAAGAGAACACCCCTTACCTCATTTTGAAACGGTGATGAATTGCATGATATTTAATCAATTGCCGCTAAATTTTTTTACGATAATATTAATAAATATATTGTCGCTAAAAACTTCTTTTTTTGTTGTTGAGGTGGTTCAAAACTCTTTTAAATGTGTCCCTCTAATTTGGGTGGTGACAATACGACACGTAAATCCATCACCACTATAGAAACACAAAAATCAAAAGCAAACACTACAAACATCATCCTTATATTAACTGTGATGGTGCTAAAAATTTTATTAAGGGGTTCAAATCTGAAAAAATAAACACACAATTAATCAAAGGAGGTTCGATATCTATTATATATACATAAAAATTAATTTTAATCATATATAAATAATATTATTTTACGTCAAAAAAGGTTCGACCTAAGAGTAGGTTGGCTCCGCCCCTGCTTATATATAGTTATTTGTCAAGCTCCAAATGTTCATTCTCCCTCCACATAAAGAAATAAATCAAAGTAACTTTACAAACAGAGAAATTTAATTAAAAGATCTTTCTCACTAAAATTTGTCTCTCACTAAAAGTTAATTCTACGAATTTCATTGTTAAATTGTTCGTAACTTACGTAATTTTTCAATAATTCATCACTTAATTAATAAGATTAGCATCAAAGTTAACTACTTTCGGTGGCCCAATTTATGGAGTTAATATCTTAAAAGGTCACTCAACTTTGAGAATTTATCTAATAAAGTCATTAAACTTTATTTTGTACCAATAAAATCAGTCAACTTTAACATTTATATCAATAAAATCATTTAACTAAATTTAGCATTAATTATTAATTTAATAGGATTAACACACTAAATCAACATTTTACCCGTGATATATCCCACCCAGGAGCCCTTATTTGTTGGTTATAATTTAAAGTCTTAAACCTAACCTAGCAGTGAATATTGAGAAGTTTGATAAACAAATTAGTTAGCGCTTTACACAGGAATTTTTTTTCCTTTTCGTAGTTATGTTTTATGCTATGTATACATTTATTAATGAAGTTTAATTACAAAATTTCCACTGCAAATGAGACGTGACAGCCATAATTATTAATGTATTCGCTTAATTTAATAGGATTACCACACTTCATCAATACTTTACCCGTGATATATATCCAACCCAGGAGATCTTTATTTATTGCTTAATTAAATGCATAATAATTAAACTCCATTAATGTATACTTGGCATAAAAAGTACTATTTTGTGATATCAAAAAAAAATTCAATCATAAATTTAGTTAAGTGATTTTATTTATACAAAAGTTTAAGTTGAATGATTTTTTTGATACAAAAGTGTAAATTGAGTGATTTTATTGATACAAAACAAAGTTCAATGACTTTGCTAGATAAATTCTCAAAATTGAGTGACCTTTTGAGATATTAACTCCAATTTATGTGACACTTTTCGTTTTTTCAAAGTCAAACAGTTTACGTCTGACTAGGAAGTTACGCATGAAATCTTCAAAAAAAATTCAAATGAAATTTATATATTTATAAACTACGTAAAAAGTAGTATAAGTCACCATAATTAATAATTTAAAATATTTAAAAGATATGTAAAAAATTTACGATCGTAAATATATAAATGTTTTTGTTTCTTTCTACGAATAAATTATTAAGGCATATATTGTGGAGGAACATTTTCTGAGAATAAGCATCATTCTTTCTCTGATATATTCCATGTCTTTTTGCATGCATCAAATGTTCATCTTCGATCTTAACCGGTATATATTACATGAAACTAGAGGGTTGCCGTACCATTCACATTATTATCCAGTCAAAGTTCACTTTATTTGAATTTTTAAATAAGTTTGAAGTTTTTTAAATATATATTTTTCAATTTTCATATATTTAATTAGTCAAAATGTTTTTTAAAAATATTTTCTTTTAAGATAACAAGTTTTTAAAAAAATTCTTATTGGCTAAAAAAGAAAAGTTATGCCTTCGTTCAAGTAAGAAAAAGATAGACGACTCGCAGATCTGGTACATTAAGCTTTCAATATGATTTGAGGAAGGGCTGAAACTCAATTTTATCCTGCATTTCTATAAAAGATTTCTTTTACAATTCGAACTCCTGACTTAATAATTACTCTATATAGCAATAACTTTATCGATTACGCCAAACATAGTACTAGTAGTCCGTGAAAAATAAGTATGGGGTAAACGTTTTTAATTAGTCAACAATCTCACTATTAAGTGTAGGTCCCCCGTTTCCTATGGAAAAGCTTTTTGTCGACCAATCTACTTTACGGGAGAAATCGACTGGCGTTTTATAAATCTCTAGGCCTTTTAGTTTAGTTAATTCCACGAGGATTAAGATTACTTAATTAAAAGTCAAGTGCTAAACTAAAAGACACATAAAGTAAGTCCACTTTTCCCTCAATATAATGTTACCAACAACTAGCGGTGGAGTCAGAATTCTCATTGAAATGTTCAAAATTCAAAAAACCCAACACACTAATAAGCAATAAGCGATTCAACATATATTAAAAGGGACAACCCGATACACTAAAATTTCAGCTATGCACAAGGTCTGAAAAAGGGCCCGACCAAAAGGGCCTATTGTATGCAGCTTTACCTTGCATTTCTGTCAGAGACTATTTTTTCAAGGCTTACCAATTCAACATGATCTCATGATAGCAACTTTACCAATTCAATATATATATAGTCATGTATAAATAGTGTACCATCTTGGCTCTATCTAGCTCCGTCCCAACCAACAACTAGTACTCATAGTTGGTTCAAGATAGATAGTTCAGTGAACAATATTTTCTGACTGGAAATAAGAAAACAATTCCCACAAAATGTAATCCATTTGCAATTCTTAAAATAGGGACAGAATTTATGAAAAAAGATGAAAATTCCAAGAAGAGATTTTAATTAAGGAAAAGTAACACCACACACACAAAATTTGTGGTGGTTTTGAGGGAAGTGAACAAAATTAGCCTAGGTAGGATGTTTTCTTAATATAATGACTAATACTAAAAATTGATACGTGTTCACTTTAATTTGTTCTTTCTTGGACTTATGATGAAGCTGTCAGCAGAGAAATTAGCTAGAGCTAGCTAGCCAGTCAGTTCATGTTGTTCCATTGCTTGTGTCCAGGAGTCCATTTTGGGCATTTAGGGCTAAAGTATTTCGACATGACTCGTGAATTCAATAGTTCAATAATGGGTGCAAATTTCACACACCGCGGTGTCTTGTACTGATTTATTGAAGCACCTAAGCTTATAGCATAGTCCATAAGCTTATCAAATGTCCCAACTTCCACAATCCTGATTTCAAGAGGGCCTATGGATTTGTCAGAGGCACGACCTTGGCGATACACGCTGTTTAAGGACTCTTCAATTGTGAGACAACAGTCTTCAAAGACTGATGGATGGACCGGGGTTGAGCCATTCACGTTGATTTCCCAGAATAAGACGTAGTGGCCTGGAATTGTGGTAGTGTCCGCGTAGCTAGTGTACTCGGTCACATGTGCATCAAATGGCATCAAGTGACTCACTGCATTTTTCATGGCATTTTGTAGCTCAACTTCATCAGTTTTGTCAGAATCAATGCTCAAAACTACGTTTTTCCTGCAAATGAAGTTGAATTGAGGCGCGTTGTTTTTGAAGCCAGCAACTCGTAGCACATCACCAACCCTGTATCGATAGAGTCCTGAAAATCGACAATCATATTAATTAAACTAAGCTTTGCAAAAATGTGCAACAAAATAAAGTAGTATCACATATATTTACCCGCATAAGTGGTGACAACAAGCTCGTACTCCTGACCAATCTTGACATCAACTAAATCCACCAACGTTTGTTTTTCTTTCTCATTGAGTGATTTGGGCGCGGAGATAGAATCCATGACACCATTATTCCTATGAATTGGCAAGAACTCGAAGTAACACATAGTCGGAATAAGGGTATACGCAACATCTTCAGGCTTGCAAAGGGGGTTAAGATTGACACCAAAATAGCATTCAGAGGAAGCATACATAGTGCATACAAGAGGTAGTCCATTGCTGTAATAATCAAGAGTTGGTATATACTGCGACATAGTTCCGGTCACAATAACATCAACATACTTAGTATTAGGCCACAGCCTAGTAATAATCCCTTGCCATGATTTTTTGCTACATTCAGCCTCAATGAAATCAGCCAAATCAGGATCTGGTTTAAGTATTTTCATCACAGCCTCTCTCACTGATGAATCAGTAATCAATTCAGTATTCATGATACCAGATCGAATATCACTACAAAGAAGGGACCAGTGCTTCTCTAAGAAGCGGATGGCGCGGATGAAGCCAGAGGCAAAAACCGCGCCAACACGAAGGACTTGTGCATTTTGGCTGAGTCCACAGAGCATTTGGGAATACATGCTCTGGTATGAATCAGGGCAGAGAATAGCTTCATTTGGGCTAGTATAGTTTGTGTAAGGGTCAGGACGTCTGTTCTTGAAATGAGGGCTCTTATAATAGCTTGTTAAAACAGGGCGAGCTAATAGTCCTCCCGGGGTCTTAGATTCAGATTTTACGAAGAGAAAGTACATTCCTTTGCCCGTCTCCAAATCCGGAACAAAATGGCTCATCACAGGCATCAGAAGACTATAAAGCAGCGATCGTCTTCCAAGCTCTTCCTCTGTTGTTGGCATCAATTTCCTCTCCCCTCCTGACGTACCAGAACTGCGTATACAAAAAATCTCATTTAGTACTAATACAAAACAACAAATATGTATCCAAAATGCCAGAATTGACATATGGAAATATGTCATTCACTACAAAAACAACAAAATTGACATATGGACCGTAAAAACAACAAGTATGTAAAAATGAGAACATTCAAACCTCGTCAAGAATTCAGAGACGGGTTGGGAGCAGAAGATGGGAGATTTATCACCACTGGCAATGCGGTTGATATCATGCTGAATATCTTCATAAGTGATAACAGGAATAACTTTTTTGAAAGTCTCTCTATCAGTATTGCCATTAAGATTACCATAGCACTTCAAGTACTCGACGTTAGAATTTCGAGAAAGTATTTCAGCAAGGACTCTCTTTTGGACCTCATCAGCTTTGGTGGTAACTTCTTCAATGAAATGAAGAGTTTTCTTGTTTTCTTCTGCAACAATAAAATTGCTGGCTTTTGGGGAATTCTTTGGTGCCTCAGGCATTGTTAATGTAATGACTAAAGAGAAAAGAGTATAGGATGGCTTTAGGCAAGAGTTGTTATCAAAGGGAAACTGATTTTTTGGTGTGGGGGTTGATGAATCAGAGAGGGCTTTATATAGAGAAAGTGTTTGGTCACAGTGGGCTCTGCTCCAAAAACTATAGTGTATTTAAAAGAAAATCTTTCTTTCCGTGGTATCTGTATTGGATTCCGACTAAAAGCTTGTTTTCGAAAATGTTTGTTTTTTGTTTTCTAAAAAGCTCTTATTTTTTAAAAGTGAGGTGTTGAATAGGAGAAATTGTTTTTCAGAAGGTAGGTGTTTGAATACGCAGATATTAGTAATGTAGAGATTAGTTATGACTTATGACTAACTCTGATATTACATATGTAGGGATTTGTTATTTATGCATTAATTATACATATATTAGTTATTCCACCTTTTATCATGTATAAAATAATACATAGATTTTCACGTAACTTATACATGTATTAATTATGCGAGTTGTAAATCGAGACATTGTACTAATTTTATACATGAATAATTTACCTCTTAACTAATTTTAACTCATGCAAGATTTAATACTTGTATAACTCACATCCAATCCAACTATCAAATGATCCCTAAATTATTGATCAAAGACAATTTGTTTCTCACCAAAAGTATTTTTCTAAAAAGCATTTTTGGAAAAGTCATTTTTCACTATAATTTGATTTTAGAAGTTTGGTCAAACAGGTTATATTTAGGAGAATTGATTTTTTAGGTCACTTTCAATCTTATTTAAAATTTATAGTCTTTTTACAATCAATATTTATTTTTACACATAAGAGATCCGAACCTATATATTCATTTTATATAAATGGCCAAAAGATCTTAATTGCTTACTAATTTCAAATTTGCAGTGCATAAGGCTCATTGAAAAAAAGTTGTGTAGTTTAACTTTTTTATACTCAAAACAAGAAACTAAAACTTTAAAAAAAAATTAAAAAGTGAAGGTATTATATTTATCCAGTCACCATTCTTGCCCCTTTAAATCTTTTTTTCTATCACAATATATAGGTGGTTACGGAAGTTGCAATGTTAATTAAACTCATTATATTTGGGGTTTAATTTTCTTTTTATTGTTGACATGACAACTAAAGAAATTGGAAAGGATGATTTATTCATTCCATTAATAGAAGTTTAATAAGAAAAAGACTCTCTAATATTTTGAGAAAGAGAATAGTTTGTTTGATCACGAATTAGGTGGGAAAATAAACCTTCTTTCTTTGATTCAAAGCAAAATTTGTTAAAATATAACCGAAAACATTATACAACTTAGAATCGTGTTAAATGATTACTCCACTTAAAAAATTTACTAATAAAGTAATTTTCTGTTTTTGGCTACTTTGAAATATTAAAGAAAATGATCTCATTAAGGAAAATATATTTTATCAAAGAAAGTTTCAAATGTAAAAACTACAGGTACTAATTATGGACCAAACTTCTTTTCTTTAATTACAATTTATAAGTATCTCAAGTCTTATATTTTATTATTTATTTTAATTCTGTAAAATAATTCAGAAAAGGGATTTTCCACATTTTTCACCAGAAATAAATCAAATACTTTCATTGAAAATCGTTTTCATCCGTACGATCGATGTAATGGATGATGTTTATCACAAACACGGTATCTAATTAACATTAGCTTAATTATATTTTAATTCAATTAGATAATTGAATCTTTTGACTATAAATGGATTCGTTATTTGTGTCCCAATTACTTTTAGTAAGTTAAAAAGTGAATAGCATATTGGTTCTCACCCATAGTACTATTATTTATACCTTTTCACAAGATTCTTCTTACTAGCTATTCGCTAAGGAGGGTGTAGAGATCGAGTATGAAAATAAAGGGTTAATAAATTATCGAGCATAAATATATTTTCTCCAAACCAGGAGTATTATATTTTCTTGACTTTATCTTTAGTACCATCTGATTGTTTTTTTCATTTTGTTTATCTTATTGTTTTGTTATAGATACGGAGCATGCGAATTTTATTGAATTTTATCTACTAGTCAATTTAATTTTAGATCCGCCATTATATTTTGTCAGTTGTGATCACAAAATATGCATATACCACTTAAGCTAGCTTGGATAATTTTACAGATGCACACACCATTATCAAAAAAACCATTATTTTTTCATGTTTCTTCCTTCAACATTAAACGTGCAATATTCAAAGTGGATAGATACAACATTCAAAGTGAAAATAAATAAAAGTGAACGAAGAAATTGTCATTTTTCCCATTGAGTAAATGGTGGAAGATGGCTACGCAAAGGGACAACATACACGTGTTAGAGAGTGAATGTATGTGGTTATTTGGGGTACTAGTTTCTTACTCAAACACCTCTCTCTCTCTTGTTGCTTTACGTTGTTAAATACTATTGTATACGTAACTCAATATACTTATAATAAAATAATATTTATATTTTGTTTTAACAATATATAACACATATATATATCGACTACAAAGACTTTGGAAGGATCCAGCGGAATTTTAATATAAATAGTCAAACAAATTTATTTTTTAATCGATATATACATGTGTATCATGGAGATAAAGGTGAATAGTAGAGTAAATAAAATACATCAGGGTTAGGCCAAAAAAGAAAGATGTTGGAAGAATTTTGATACTTTATTAGAAATTATAACCTAACCTTGTTTGACTGTGCATCATAATGAAAGAGACTATTAATCGAAATTAGATAGTTTTGGATTTAGTAGGTGCTTATTTTGTTTCAATTTATATAACTAATATGATCTTAAATATTTGAATCAGTCAAAGTTTGTAGGCAGGGGTAAATCAAATATTTAAAATTATGAATTTTTAGCTATTTCAAATTCGAAAAAAAAAAATACTCTACTATTGGGAGGGCAACTTAATTTTAGCAACTTTAATATCTGCCACTACTGGATCAAACATTTACTTTGTTAGTAGGTTCCCAACAAATATCTATGATGACAATGCAAGGCCAGCGGAGCCACCTTTGGCCAAGCGACTTCGGGTTACACAACTTAGGTGGAAAAATTTATTAAGTATAAATATAAAATGTAAGCGTAAAACAATTTTTCATATTTAATTGAGTAAAAGATTAATTCCTTATAATTATATTTCTCAATAGTAATGTTACCATGAATATATCCTTGGAAATGAAAATTAGTTCAAAGTTCTTTAATAATAATATCACAAATTTGTCTTTAATTATTCTTCTTATCACTTTTTCAAATATTTGAAACATTATGTGTACGTCAATATTCGGTGACTTTACGCTTATAAAAGTATTCTTAGTAAGAACCCCAAAATCTCATGATAAATTAAGTTGAATTCTTAGTTTGTTATAAAAAAAAAATTACAAATATACTATATTTTTTCCCATGTCAATATGTCCTTGTCAAAACAACCGTCACCTAGTTTTAAATACTCATGTGTCATGTGTGTTTAATTTGCTTCAATATCATTGCCACAACATGCATCCCTCCCCTAGTTGTCCATGCAAGTTTTCTAACTCTTTTTGTGTTTTTTTTTCACTTACGGGTCTGGTACCTTCGCGAACACTCAATTATATCTTGATTCGCATCGAATAATTTCATATTTAAAGGTAAATCACTCTTTAATAAAAATAACTTTATACCTAAATAGACTCAAATTCAAAACATTTGATTAAACGCTGAAGTCTACTAACCATGGACAAGTAGACAAGCTTACATGACCAATAATTTATGAAATATAGATAGGAGTATTAATTGATTTTGACTTCACATTTATTTTCATTGGAAATGCCAGTGGTGAGGAAACTTTTTTTTAAATAAAATAAAATTGGAAGTCAAAGAGAAGGGGGTGCACCAAATTAAAGCAAGTAGGACCACACTCAAGTGGGAAGCTTAGTGCTTGGTGTTGGTGACAATGTGAGTATGTGAGTTGAGGATTTTCTGGGAATGTTTTTATATTATATATACAAACAGAGGAATGTGTAGAAATACGTTACTATATTTCAATTATTCTTATTTTAATTACCATATGATAGAATTTTGTATGTATAAGAGGGAGACAGAGACGGTGATTCAAATCCTAGACAGTTGACTTCTTTCTCAACTCTTGAGATATTGTCTTTTTTCTTTTCCTCACATATCGTTCGCTACACGTATTAAAGTCTAACATATTGTAAAATATATTTCTGAGATGGTGCTTCTATTAGGATATATTCCCCCATTTACAAAGGATTGGCACCGGTTTGAAACTAAATTTTTTAATTGAGAGTGGAATTATCTCAACCATTCCACTACAATTCGAGTTATTGTTGTATTCGAAAAAATAATAATTTGTGTATATAGTAACAATCGGTACGTGACACATAAAATAGGGAAAGAATATTCATAATGGTTCCCATTGATCGAATGTCCCGAACGAAGACTAACCAGTTAGCTTGACCTCGACTCATTACCGGGTAAACTAGATGGTCATTATAGGAGAAAAGGGTAGAAACTTGTGATTCGAAGTCAATAAAAAACTCATGTCCCAAAGATAAAATAAATGAATAAAAGGATAAAAACATTAGATATATTCGTATGAGGTCCTACAAATTACAGTAGAATATTAGTTGGATGTGTAACGATATTTTTAGATAGAGCATTTTTTAGGGCTTAGAATGATGCTTTTCTATTGGTTAATGTATTGCTTATAGCCAATAAATAGTAATCAACATACTGGTAAAGGGTTGAACACATATATTCTTGTGCTTCAAACTTTTTATATTTAACTAAGTCGATCTTAATTATCAAGCATTTTCATATTAATTTGTCTTCGGATTTAAGACCGACTATATAATTACATCTTCAGATCTAGTTCAAATATCAAGTAACTATATTCTACTATATCATTCGATTCGATTACATTTCATTATCTTTTTTATTAAATTCATTTAAAAACATATTTAATTTTTAATATATACTAATCAACGAGTCAAATTAAGATATGTGTTTTTGACCACATAACAAATTCTATTGAACTGTTTCCCCATAAACAATTGTCAATATGTCTTTTATGAATTTATCATCTTGAGGACAAATTAAATAAAAAGTTTAAAAAGAACAAATAAGGGAAATTAAGTAGATCAAATAACTTTTGAACGAGTCATTTATTAAAAATCTAATTCATAGTAATTCGTTTAAATCCAATCTAACCTGCTTATTTGATATCACGCGGAGTCAATAGGGAAGCATTTGATGTGCAAGTGGCTCAAAAATAATCTAAAATTATGTTGGTGCATGACCTATGATTCAAAGTATTGTAGCTATTATAAGAAACTACATGTTTGGAGATCTTGTTGGCGCACGAGCAAATTAAAGGAACCGCACACAACTAACACCTAGAAATTACGTACTATACTTCCCAACCATTTTAATTTATGTTTTAGTCCAATAAATTTGAGATAAAATAAGCATAGTCTTAAAAAAAAGTAAAAGAATAAACTAATTATAAATGTATTTGCCTTAAAATGCTTTATTTAGACCAGGGATTTATTGAAAATATTTTTTCTATCCATAAGGTTAGGTTAATATATGTATACTATTCTTCCTGACTTTATTTGTGATATTACGCTATTGCAATGACAAATTGAAGTATTTAGTGGGAATTAGTCTTTAGTCTTCTTGTAGTATGGTGTCAACATACAATTTTAGAAAATATAAACATAAAATACTTGATTTTACTGAGAGACCAAGAAATATATTCTATTATTGTAATTTTAATAAATGATCTATACAAATTTCTAATGCAGCTCTTAATAATTATTATTGATTTGGGAGTGAGATAAAATGTAATATTTTACCCTTGTAATTAATATTAATTCAAAACCTTAAGGGACTGTTTAGTTACGGGTTATAGTTGCAATAATTAATTATGCACAAACTTAGGTAGGATTTAGGTATTCATGTGCTTATTTCTTTTTTGGTCTCATATAAAATAATTAATACGTATATTCTCTCATAACTAATGCATATTTATTAATTATGAGGGATTGTAATTAAATTAGTAATAAAACACAAATTTTGTGTGCTGAATTTTACAAATAACAACTAAAATGCTAATGCTGCCTAACATAATACTAATTTAAATAATACATAAATAATTCACTTTGTAACCAACAACATGCCTAAACGACTTGTAAAAAAGTTTTTTTTTTTTTTTGGTTTTTCACCCGATGTCTGGTACCCACATTGAAGGTCTACTAAACTTGAATTCGCGCCGAAAAATTTCACATTAAAAAATAAAACGCTTCATAATAAAGGTGACTCTGTACCGAGGGAGCTTCCATTAGTATTAATTAATTCTTACTTAATTAGCAGACCAATTATGTGGTCCCTCAATTTATGTTTCCATTACACTATATCATTGATTAACAAAGTCGTATAAATTTCATTTTCTATTTACCTTTAGTACTTAAAGGAGTAATTGCTGCATCGTTAAGTCAGGATCCTGCTTAAATACTGTGACATTCTTTTCCTTAAACCATGATTAATTATTTAAGATTAATTAGTACTAGACTTCACTTTTATTGACTTTTGTAGATTCAGATCTACACAAATCTTATTTACACACTAATAAAGTCTTTAGTAAATATGTGTGTGCGTGTTGTAGGGTTGTGGGGTAGGGGGTAGAAATTTAATTGGATTTTAATCTTTGAGGTTTAAGGTTTTAGGTATGCATCGGTTGGTTCGGATAATTAAGAATAGAGTAATCTTATTATATTATTGGTTAAACCATTATTGAAATCATAAAATTAAAAACCGAATCAATAACCAAATTTTTTTTTTACAAGATCGTTTGAAAACTGTTAACTCAATAATTCAATATCAATAAATAAAAAGGAAATTTCATAAATAACAAAGAGATTAAACTTAATACAAGTCTCCTTAGCTATCGTTTGCCTAATTATTTGCTATGAGTATTTCCGTTTGTATAATTCGCTTGTCAATGTACCATATACAAATTATGTATTTATACATTTAGAATATAATTAGGAACCAAATTATACAAATTCTGAATTTATACTATTAGAAGTCGAATTATATAAATTATGGACGTAGGCCATGATATTATGATGGTAAGTTAGTGGCGAATAGTAATTTAACTAACTATAGCAATGCTAATTAATTAACAAGTATATATTTTCTTATTCACGTAATTTTCCCATAAATAAATCATATTTTTCAATTAAACTGATTTTTGCACCCTCTAATTTTATCTTGTGTCCCAAATTGATGTTTAGCTTGCATTATTTTTTAAGCAAGGTTGTTTCAAAATTACATCGTACATATAAAGCTTTCATATGATGCAATTTAATAATTAAAAAAATGTATATAAAACGAGGAAAAGGGGAATATAATCACTAAATAAACAGTGTGAACCATTAAATCAAATTGCTAATCGAAAGTATGAACCATTAAATCAAATTGCTAATCGAAAGTATGAACCATTAAATCAAATATTCTCACCTTTCTTTTCGTTTTACCTTTTGTTTTTATGGATAATGGTGACTATAGCCCTTTTTATTGGTGCCTAGCTAGGGTGGGATTCTCTCTTATTTTTCTATGTGTTTATCCACGACGGATTGCACTACTAGAAAATATGAAATTAATTATAAAATTTAAGGAAAAGGGACAAAAGTATTTTTGAACTATCGGAAATGGTATGCGGATATCCTTCGTCATATTTTTGGCATTGATGCCCTTGCCGTCCAAAAGCTAGAGCATATATACCCTTTATACTAACGGACATACACGTGTCATAATCTTATCCACCAATCCAATATTTATTAAATATCAGATCGATGGATAAGATTACGACACGTATCCTTATTTAGGCTTCCATTAGAGTGAATGACATATATGCTCTAGTTTTTGGACGGCATGGGCACCAATGTCCCAAAAATATGATGGTGGGAATCTGTATACCATTTACCATAGTTCAGGGATATATTTGTCTTTTTTCCCTAAAATTTATGATAATATTCAGCGAATCCCTTGTTAAATATTTTTAGTTAATTAATTTTTTTTATTATATGTTCTTAATTTGTATTGAAATGAGTAATTAATATGATTTTTTGTTGTTTAGTATACAAAATTTTATTTGTCGTTAATTCCTCGGCTTCTAACATTAGAGTTGAGGTCTATTCTTTTATCTTTTTTCTGTGTAGAACTGTCGGTTGTAAAATATATATGAGGGATACTGTTTGTTCTTTACTACTATGACTTTCAAATAGAACTACTTTTCTTTCAATTATTCTGTCACTCTTAGTAACTTCCTGTAGCCACTAACCATTATAGGTTATGATGTGATAGTAAGTGGGGATTCAATGGTCAGGAGTGTGTATCGGTTGGTTCAATTCGATTTGATTTTTATGTATTATTGGTTTGATTTATTAGTTTTTTATTTTTAAATACGTTAAATCAATAACCAAATTAATAAGATATTTTTTATCGATTTTTGATTTATCAGTTTTGATTCTTAACAGTTCGATTTTCGATTTAACTAATAAGAAAATGCTTTTAAACAAATAGTATATGACTTCTCTAACAAATTTGACGCGATAAAATAATAATGTAACTTTACAAATGCTCATAAAATAAAAACAATACTCCCTCCGTCCCTATTTACTTGTCCATATTTCCTTTTTTAGTTGTCCCTATTTAGTTGTCCATTTTGACAAATCAAGAAAGGACAACAAATTTTTTCCTATTATACCCTTATTTACACTTCTTGAAAATTGTAAAAGTGTATGTTGTTTCCCTCCAATTTATTTCACTTTAATTCAAATTAGTGGTTGTAATTTTGAAGTGAAAAGTTGTCATAAGGGTAAAATTGTAACTTTACTGTGCTAATCATTGTTGCCTTAATCTGTGTGTCATTTCTAAAGTGGACAACTAAAAAGGGACGGAGGGAGTAATAACTAACATGAAATGAACTATCAAGTGTAACACAAAGAGAAATTAAAAGAAGTAGGGTTCTTACTTTAGATTTTGACATTTTATATAATGTGAAGTTGTAAACTCAAAGTCAATGTGAATTGTGAATTGTGAAACGGAGGCTAAAGGGCAAAGACAGTAACTAGTAAGGTATTGAGATTAATATTTAATATTTATGTACAAGTAAAAGAAGTAAATTACTACAGTCCTAATGAGTTATCGTTTACCCAATAACCCAGCATTAAAAACCAATATCGAACTGATAACCCAGTAATTTTTTTATAAAACCATCAAAAAATGTTAACCCAATAGCTATAAACCAATAACACTTTTTTCGGTTCGATTTTTGCACCACTAATAAGGTTTGGAGTGGAGTGGTAATTGGTAAGAAAATATAATATTTAAATCGAAGTTAATGAATATAATAAAACTTGCAATTGGTCTCTAACTCTGCCACCATATTGTCAAATGCAAAATAAGTACTAAAATTTATCTAATTATAAATCATCATTAAAAAAGAAAAAGTTTTGAAATAAAAATATGATACTATTCTTTCAGATAAATTTAAAAAATATATGTCATGTAGCATGTTAATACTACTCCCTATGTTTGATTATTATGACCTAGGTAGCATGTAGGAGAGGATAAACATTAATCTAAAAACCGGAGAAAATTTGACAAGAAATATCAGATAGAGTTGGAATAATTTTTGTTTTTTCTAAACTTTTTTTAAGTAAAATAGATTACAATGATATATATAATGAAGAGACATGACTTGGATTTTTTATAATATCAAATCATCCTACTGTCCATTCCTAATCACTATCTTTCTAAACTCAGATTCCTACTTTTCATGTAAAATCTAATTTGTGCTCTCTAATCCATGATGAATTGTAGGCTAAAGATGTTGGCCAATAGAATTTAAAACCAATCCAAATTAATTGGTTCATAGAGATAAAACCTTTTAGCCCATATTTCATGTCTCCCCTTTAGGATGGCTAGTGGGTCCATTGGGAAAGTAAACACCTCTAGACCATCAAAGTACTTTAAAAATAAGGCTTTTTGCACAGGATGATTGAAGTAGCAAGGAAGACTCGGTAAAGACGGAGTCAGAATTTAAAGTTTATGGTTGAGAATTCTAGATTCATAAAGTTATTGGTTCTAAATTGATCATATTGAATGAATTTTTCAATACAAAAATTAGGTTTGAATGAAAATTACTGAGTTCAACTAAATCAGCAATCAACTCCGCCCTGAAAAGACTGAACAAAAAATAATAAAATTAGGGGAGTGGGGGGGGGGGGGATACTTGTGCTAACTTTTGTTTTAATAATTTTTAATTTTGTGCATGGCAATGCTTTATTTAATTTCATTTTGTTCTTGAAAAATTAGTGTAGGAAAGAGATGGATATTTGGAAATAGGCAATGGACCATGCAATGTGGGGAACATATTCATGCAGAAGTTGAACTTGAAACTAAGAAAAAATAAAGTTGCCAAATAAATGTCAGACAAAAATAGGCAGATATGTCTCATGACACTGTGTGTTTCTTTTGTGTTGGCTTAAATGGTTTGCCATATTTGGAGGCCCAAACATTTTGCCACCAAGCAATGTTATTCAACACCACTTAATTCACCAAAAATACTTACTAAATAGTACAATTTGGTAGAAATTTACTTTGGTACAACAATAATATATCAAGTGTAATTCTATAAAATAGGACATGAGAAGGATAGTAGAGTGTACACAGATCTTATTATTATCTTAGAGGTAGAGGGGTTATTTTTTATAAACCTTCTGCTCAAGAAAAAAACAATTCAAAGAATTATAGACAAAGACATGATGGAAATGAAGACAATCATAGCAAAATAGAACAGATAATCTGACAAATCATCCTAAACAATAGTCATAAACAGTTACAACGATAATCAAAGTATAAAACAACAAAGAAACTACAAGAGCAATTTAACAACTGATAGTACGGATGATAGTAAAGAGGAATAAGCGAGACAAAGCTCAACTAACTAGCTAATCTCCTATCCTAATACATATCCTCCATAACCTTCTATCTAAGATCAGGTACGATACGTACATCAAATAAATATGATTTGAAATGTCTTGATTGTGGAATTCAAAGTACGGAGACACATATGGATAATAATTCTTTCTTCTTTCTTACTTTTTTTTTGTCTGAATAGTTAAATAGTAGTTCAATTAGTGGTATATATTGTTGGAAATAATTCAAGTCTCTAGACAACTCCTTGAATTATTAATTAACAATAGGTAAACTGTTGGTTGAAAAAAATAAAAGAATTAAGGCTCCACTTATTGCCAACTTTCTAAGCCCAAACATAAAAGAGCAAATGTCATCATGTCTTCTTGTCTTAAAAAAAACCCCATAAAGAGTACTAGTAAGACAAATTGCATAATTCTATTCATTGTTCAACTAAACTTTTTGGCCCCTACTAACTAACCTCCCCCTATCTATTCTCTATTTCCCTCATTGTGGAATTGAACATTATGTGTGACCCCCCTACAAATCCCTTGTGGTTATATATATATGCTATGATGGGATGTAAAGGTTAAGAGAATCTAGACACCTGAATTTTTGGTTGTTGCATTCAAAAAATTATATTTTTTTCTAGTTTCAATCTATGCGGTGTAAATTGACTTGGCAAGAAGTTTAAGAAAAAAATAAAGACTTTTGTAACTTATAGTCATCTAAAATAAGTCATAGATGATTGTCTTAGAGAAACATACATTTAAAAGTTAATAAATTGTTGCTAAATATAGATATATGTCATTTTTTTAGACTGACTAATAAAGAAAGTGAATCGTATAAACTGAGACATGAGAGTAATAAATTTGGACTCCCAAAATATTTGCACCAAAACCCAAAAAAATGGCCAACTCAAATTAATGTGTTTTATAATTAAAAAACTATATTTTGTAATTAAAAAAAACAGATTCATGCATTGTAAAGTAGGGTCTTAAACACATTAAATAAATCCCACTAGTTTAGGTCCTATTACTCATATTTCCGATATTTTAAATATTATTCATTTACAATATTTCATACTTAGGATACATGAGTTTGAATCCGCGAGATACATGTATCTGTCGAATTTTAAAATTGAGATACGTATTTTATTTGTTTAAATTAATTGGGTGTAACTGATTTCCTTAATATAAGGTAGAAATCAAGGAGTTTATCTATGTTTAATTAATTTCATTTTATTATTATTTGAAATAATAAATTCGTTAATATTATTAATAAAAGATAAAAACATGTATATCTTGGTCATGCAATTTGATTAATTTCATTTTATTACTCTTAAAATAATAAAATTCATTAATTTGATGTATCTATTATCAATACATGATGTATCCAACAAACAAAACACTTAGATACACGAGTACCATACAAGTACATTCATATGTATCATAAAAATATCTAATATTAATTTTGTGTATTTTTTATATGTGTCTAGTATTAATTTCATGTATCTATTTATATAATATAATATTAAATTCATGTATCTATTTGTATGATCTAATTTTAATTTCATGTATCTTTTATATGTATCTATTATTAATTTGATGTATCAAGTATCAATTGCATACATTATATTCAAAATCATGTATCTCAGATACATAGTAAACACACATATAATTATGTGTATCTAACTATGAAATGTAATTGAAACACACGAATTTAGGAACAAATCACGAATGTGGAGTATTTGTCTTATCATTAATTCAAAAAAAAAAGTTAAAAAATTTAAAATTCTCCCTTTTTTTAAGGATCTGATTTTTTTTTCCATAGATACATATAATCTTAACTTAAATACATGAACTCTTAACTAGATACATGTACACCTGATGTGTATCCAACATTGTTGCACTTGATGTGCATCTAATGGTGTATTTTTTCTGTTAATTAAGTTTGACGTAATTCTTATATCTTGATTGGGTCGTTCCTATACTTAGATATATTCTCGACTTGAATATTGGCGGATGAAGAGTCAGTCCCTGCAATGAGAAATGCATGAGTGAAAATGAACAAATAAAAGTTGTTTGATTTAGTATGATTTAGTATAGTATTGTTAATGTGTAGTACCTTTAACAAGAATCGTCCGATTTAATTTTGGGAATGTTCAACCACTGAAGTGTTTGAGAAACAACAAAATCAAAAATATAAAACCTAATTTGTAAAAAAAATTAAAATTGAACTTCAAAACATTATGAACTCTAACTTAGATACAAAATCAAAATACGTGAGAATAATAAAATAATACAAACAAACCTATATGTGTAATGTTGATTTGAACATGCAAACATGTATTGAGAAGATGAAGGAACAAGGAGGGAGAAGATGAATTAAGGAAGAAGGAGGGTTGGTGGATGTGAGGATATGGATGAAACGATTGATGTGAAAAAAAGAAAGAGAATTTGACTTGTTAATGGACCATTAATTAAGAAGTTTAGATTTAAGATAATTATTCAATTCCTTATTTAAGGGATTTATGTATCTAATTAAATCTTTTAAAATATATGGTATAAATATTAAAAGTGATAGTCTGTGTAATTGTTTTAAACTAGAGGTAAATATAGTATATATGGTAGTGATGTATGTGTAGTTATGTAGTTTATCCTTTTTAATATGATTTTTCTTGTTAAGAATAACATGCATTGCATAATTTCTAAAGAAATTTTTTTTTGCTTATAAAAATATCCTAGTGAAAACTCACAAGTATGTAACATACCTCTCACAAATATGGTGAAAAAGATTTTTAAAGGCAATTATATCTGTAATCATGTTAATGCGTGTATTAAAACTTTTGCATTACTAATACCATGAGCATAATTATTTGGATTTTTGTTCAACAACTTTGAGAAGATACAATCAATCTTCAAAGTCATTTCACAATTCTTGGGCTAAAATTTAGCCTTTTACACATTTTTGAAACTTGATTCTTGTTCTTGAAACATACTTTGGGCCTTAAGCCAAATTTGAAGTGAGCCCAAGAATTTTGAAATTCTTTTTGTATGAAATGGTCTTTGAAAATTGGATTTACATTTGAGAAGTTTGAAGTTCATTTTTATTCTGTAATTGAACTAAGTAAACTAAAGAAACAAAATTAAATATATATCTATATATAATATAAATTTAGGTATAGACAAAATGATATGGCACGTCTTTGTGACCCGATTGCTGCAACTGGTATCGCTTTTGCTGAAGGCACAATATAATGCATACAAAGAATTTCAAGAACACTTGGTAAGAGATCAAAATCCATTAATCATGTACAAATTTAATTGGGAGAATTAAAAGAAAAAAATGTTTTATTATATCTCCTATCACATGAGGCTTAGCTTCATTTATCGTCCACAAACATTATTTTCATCAAATTACGTATCATCTGTAAGTTAAATTTATCGTCACATCTACTTACTAGTGTAACAAATGGTAAAATTAATTTATAAAATGACTCAAATCATACATTGGACGTGAATACTAAAAATGAGAGGTTGAATTATTTTTTTTTAAATTGAACTCAAATGTTGATTTTACCCTTGGACAACAAGCACACATTATAATAACCACAAGACCTCTCATTTTGTGCAACTATAATTGTGTATGGCCATATAAATCTTTATGTCTCAAGGAAAACAAAATTTAAAAATATTCAAACATGTGTATGGTTCTAGTGTTGTGGTCTTCTATTTTAAGTCCTAATTTTCCGCCATCCTCCTCTATATATAGAACGTCTTGAAGTTCGTTTAATCAGGTTCAATACATCTTTTGCAACATATATATTTTAATAAAGTACGTACATCTTTATAATATTATTATTTTTCTATCTATCCATTTGCATTCTTTATATGTTCTTATTCAAAATTTCATCCATTTTTTTTAATTTTATGTTTTACAGGATGATGATGGTTACAAAATCTCTTCAACTTGTTGTCTTACTTGTTTGCTGTTTGACCATCATCACAATTAAATGTGCAAATGCAACACAAAACCCAAATAAATATAGTGTCAATCCAACAATAGTTCATAGTGCTGTGTCAAAAGGAGCAGGTAAATTAATATTTTCACTAAATATGTAAAATTATAAACTTTAAATTAAAAAATCAATAAATCTAAAATTAACATTATTTATTTGGTAGTGTGCTTGGATGGATCACCTCCAGCATACTATTTTGAACCAGGATTTGGAGATGGAGCTGAAAATTGGATTGTCCATCTATCCGTACGTTGTTATGAAATTTGGAAAAAAATATTTTTTATTTAAACGAGTTTCGTATATATATATATAAGTTATTTCTGACTTTTCATGAGTAATTTGAAGAAAAACATTTTTGTTTTTTTTTCAATTCTGAAATTTTATGGCAAAAATATGTTTTCTGTTCAATTACAAAAAAAAAAAAGAAAAAATTTCATGAACAAACGTCTATTAATATTATTTCAAAAATTTATTAAATAACTTTGTTCATAGGGAGGAGCATGGTGTATGAATGTCACAAACTGCCAAGATCGTGCCAAGACCTCAAATGGTTCATCAAAAAAAATGGGTCAACTAGATTTTCAAGGAATTCACAGCAAGAATGAGAGTCAAAATCCAGGTACGATTTCATTTCATGATATGAAATTATGAGATGAAATCAGCGTTTGGATAGTTTCATCTTCAAATCATGTGATGGAATTTTAATTTTTTTTTTAAAAAAACTTGATTTGGAAATTCAATATCATGATTTCACTTTTTTAAAATACAAAATTGTCTCACAAGTTTATATTTTATATATAAAAAAAAGATTCATCATTTTTATCTATCAACTATTTATTTCATATGTGAACAAAATTTATTTAGTTGATATCATTACTCTTATCAACCTTTAAACTATTTATATTTGATATACCATTACTATTTCCAACCAAAATACTATTAATTCAAATTAACGCCTACTTTATTTATTATTACCAACCAAAAAATAGTATACTACAATTCATGCTCAATTATGTTTTTATCGAATTAAAATTTGATTTTAAAATCTTGTACTTTTTTTAAGAATAATTTTTGTGATATTATACTTTTGTTACGGACTTTCGCATATGAAGTTTTCTGTTTATGAACCAAAAATACAACTTAAAAATCTAAATTTCATGTTTAAACAAAAATTTTATTTTATTTTATACTGTGATTTTATCTCACATGATCAAATTATTGTTGTTGAATTATCATGTGTCCTATATATATATATATATATATATATATATATATATATATATATATGATTGTAATCTTATGTAAAATATGCAGATTTTTATAATTGGAACAAAGTACTTGTTGCATACTGCGATGGTGGATCGTTCATAGGAGATTCTGAATACATTGATCCAACAAATAATTCAGTATGTTTTCTAAATTTCAAGTTAAAATAAATATAATATAAAAATGTGTTTTTTAATTTGATTTGAGTTTGTATCTATATCCTGTAAATTTGAATATGCACAAGTAGACACTTAAACGTATAAAGACTTAAACAAGTAAGCACACACATTCTACTTGGCATCCTACATGTATTATGTCACGTAGGACATGTGTATCTATTTATTCAACTTTTATATAATTTTGAGTGCCTACATGTGCATTCTCAAAATTGGAGGGTATATATAAGATCTCAGCTGAAATCAAATTCAAATGACATATTTATGTATTATACCTCAAAAATAATTATATTTGTTGAAAATGGATTATCATTCCTTAATGTTTTTTCTTTGTTTGTTTAGACTAAGAATCTTCAGTTTAGAGGGCAAAAGATTTTTTATGCAGTACTTGAGGAGTTGCTAGAAAAAGGATTAAAGAATGCCAAAAATGTAAGTAAATTTTATATATTGATCAAGAAATTATTCTATTGCTTGTTATTTTTTTCAGCTCTTGTTCTATACAAATAAATATGTAACTTTTATTTATAAAATTAATTTTTAGTATCTTTTAAGAAAATTACTTATATATTATTTTATTTTTATAGGCTATCCTAGCTGGCAGTTCTGCAGGAGGATATCCAGCAATATTATATTGTGATTATTTCCGCGATTCATTGCCAATTAAATCTAGAGTGAAATGTTTGGTTGATTCTGGCTACTTTGTTCATTTGTAAGACTTCAATTATTATTTACGTTATATGAAATTAATTATAGAATTATTATTTATTCCGACTTTGAATATCTATATATTTTTTTCATAACAGTAAGAATCCTGTGCTCGAAAGATTTTGGTCATGGAGATATGGAGGAGTTGCTGCTTTACAAGTATACACAACTATTCAAGCCGTTTATATGACTTTATTTTCTTTTTAATTAATTAATAGTCTTCGAAATAGAGGTTATTGTTTCCTAAAAATGAAAAATATCTTTATGTGTATTGCAGGGAGCTGCCAAAACGTTACCAAAATCATGCACTTCAAAAATGAAAGCAGAATTGGTACAAACTGTTCCCTTATTAGATGTTTGTATATATGATTTTATCTCGTGATTTAAATTTATAAAATTAATATTATTACTATTTTTCCAATTTTTTGCAGTGCCTCTACGCAGAGAACATTCAAGAATATACTAAGACACCATTTTTTCTTTACATGTCAGCATTTGATAATATTGAGGTAGGTAACTGGTATTATTACTAATTTTAGTAATATTTATTTCCTCTGTCTACTTTTATTTGTCATATTTTTGTTTTTAGAATCAAAATATCCGAACTTTGACTAATATTTTAAGACGTATTTTTTCATCATATTGATATACAAAAAAAGGTAATTTATAATACGTTTCGTATTTTTTTTATTATTTAAAATATCGAATTAATGTAATCTAATTTAACTTTAAAAATTAGTCAAATTAACTTTCGAAAAGCGCAACATGATAATTAAAAGTGGATAGAGGTAGTATTATTTAATTAAATTAATGTCTTCTCATTACTAATTAGTACTTAACATTTATCATGTACTTTTTCAGACACAATATACTTTAGGAGACGAGAAATATACAACCATTGATGAGGGGAAAGGATCAGCATGTCTGAATGCATCCCTGCGAGGTTAGTTCATACGAACATACGTAACGACATTTGATTCAATGGCAATTAATTAATTCTGCTAAAAAATTTAAATTCTTTGTTAATATGCATATTATTGCTACTAAAAATTGTTTTTGTTGTAGTGTGTCATAGTCAAATACAAATAAAATGAAAAATAATTCCCAAAAAAAGTGAATAATTTTTATGATAGGTACACAACTTGAGTTATATTTCTAATATTTTTGAATAATTTGTTGTAAAATTCAGAAATGAGGTCGGATTTCTTAAATGCAATACCCAAAGGAAATGACCCTAAACATAGAGGAGTTTTTATAGACGCAATGCATCATCATACTAGCCTTATTGGCAGGTGGTCTTTAGAAGTGGCCCTTGAAATCAATAATGTGGTAAGATATTATTTATTTATTTATATATAATATATTTATTTATTTATGTTTGGAAGTGCAATTTAAAAATGATGTTTGCTAACTATATTGTTTTTGTTTGTGCAGTCTGCCCCAATAGCATTTGCTGATTGGTATTTTGATCGGAAATACAGATATTTGATAGATGAAATTCATACCATGCCAGTCAAAAATACGTTCAAAAACGTAACTTATGTTCTCTAGACTTGTGTTTATTTATTCCAAGAAAAGTTATGTAAAACTTTGATTGTTGACAATCAAATTCTCTATTCTATTATGTAAAAGATTTTCCATGTATATCAAATCCGGTGACAAGGAGGTCCCTTTGACAAAAATAATAAAAACTTCTATTGTGACTAAATCTTTACTTATTTATTTATTGCGTTCAGAATCGTCAAAGTCTTTAACATTATTCATATAGAGTGATAATTATAAATATTTATATTTTTGTTATTATTGCAAAATTCTTTATTTTTTATAATGTAATTCCTATTTGATATATATCAAACTTGAATTCAAATAATATGTAACACACCATAAATTTTTTCGAACTAAGACTCGAACTGTTCTTCGTAGTGAGTGAGATTTTATCAAGGAATTAAAAATTTCTTAAGTGTTAAGGTCACTAGATGTAGCACCTTGAGTTCCAAAAAGAATTAAATTGGAAATAGCAAAATCTGAAATTTTGCAAGTTAAGCTAAGTATGAGTTTTGGGTCGACTTCAAACGACCATAACTTCTAGCTCAGGATGATTTAGGTGTGCTACCAGATACCGTAGCGAAGATCTTTGAATTATCTTTCCAACGCCGCCGAGTTTGCTAAGTTTCGAGTTCGGATGAGTGAGATAGGGCCTTTTGAAGTTAGGCTGCCCAGTTAAGGAAAGTTAGCCGGAAATAGTAAGGGGTATTTTGGTCTTTTCCTTACCCAATCAGATTTAATTCATTTTTAGTAATATTTTTAGGGTATAATCTGATTAGGTTCAGTTTTATAATCCTAGTTTTCGCCTAGGGTTTTAGTTGAGAGAAAAGAAGAGAAAAGAGGAGAGGATCAAGCGTTGGTCGAGATTCTTGCGTCTTGTTGTGGATTTTCGCCATGGGTTTGATCCCTAAGAGGTATGTAAGCTTCCATAGTGTTGGGTTTGTTCATCCACACGCCAAACATGTTATTTTCAGTGCAAATTTCATTCTTGAAGTTGAAAGATTTGAGTTCTTGATGAGTTCTTGATAGGTGTTCTTGAAGTTCATTCTAAATCTTGTTGTGTTGGGTTTTGGATGATTTCTTGAGATCAAAGTGAGTGTTTTAATGGATGTATTGAGTATATTAGAGTGTACTTATGTTAAGTAATCAATTCTAAGTGATTAGGGAAGAAACCATTCGATTCTAGGCAAAATAGGGTGAGAAAACTAGAAAAGAAACTTGCTGAATTTTCTGGGTTGGGGCCTGGTGCAATGCGCCTGCCAGAGCGCCCCAAACCCACCTCTGAAGTTTAGGGGTTGGCGCCCCGCGCCACCCATAGCGCCAGAGTCGCCTGCCCCATTTGAGTTCGTTTAAAGTGCACCTTCACTCATTTTTTATTCTAACTACTCTAAGCTACTTCTAAACACCTAAAATCATTCCTAACATGCTCATAACCTTGAATTCATAAATCAAATTCAAGGTAGAGTTGAGAGTCAAGTTTGAGAGTTGTTTCAAACCTTTTGATAAGGTCCCTTAGAGTCTTTGATGAGTCTTCTACAATTACTAGTAACTTGTTTCAAGACTCGAGCAAGTGAGTATGAGGATGAGGAGAATGTATTCATGAATCTACTTTGTCATCATGAGATCCTTCATATCATGAACCAAAACTCTTGAATTCATAATTCACATTCAAGAGAGAGTTAAGAGTAAAGTTCAAGTAAGGCTTTGAGTTCAATTGTGAATCCTTTGAGATTAACTATAGATTTGAACTAAGTTCTGAGAAAGTAAGTAAGAGAATGAGAAGAGTCGTATACATGAGTCCATGTTGTTATGTAGACCATCGAGTCGAGTTGTTTCATGCCCATAATTCCGCATGAACTTCGTAAGTTGAACATCTTTCAGAGAAGTGGTATCTTTATGTTTTTAGCCTTTAAGTGTTGAGTTCTTAAGCCCTTTTGAGAAGTATCTTTGAGTTCTTGAGTTAAGAAGTTCATGCTTATAATTCCGCATGAACCTTTGGAGTTGAACATTCTTTAAATGAGTAGTATCATTGAAGTTCTTAAGTTCCAAGTATTGTGTTCTATCTATGGTTATTGAAAACCTTGCATTGAGTCATTCATGTCCCTAATTTGGCATGAACCATATTTTAAGGAGTCTTTTACAAATGTTTTGATTTTGTTTTAAGACTTAAGCTTTGAAGTTAAGTAAAAAGTAAGAGTAAAGTCTTGTATAAACGTTTTAACTTTGTTTTAAGACTGAAAGTTTCAAGTTAGGCAAAGAGTAAAGAGTTGAATTCATTTCTCAAAAGTTATAAGGGAACTAAGTATTCCCTAAGAGTTTATAAATGTTTTTACACATTTGAGCAAGAAAAAGGAACATGATTCCAAGAGAGCCTTTGGGATAGTTTTCAATAAAGGGAACATTAATTCCCAAAGAGCCTTTGGGCTAAGCTTTGAACAATTATCTCAAACTAAAGAAAGAGGTGTTTAAAACACATATGCGCTAAAGTATATTTTTGGGAGTAGTATTGAGCACCAAATTGGAGACGCGAGTCCATATTAACTCAAATCTCCATAAGAACCATGTGGCCAACATGGGATTTAACGGGTCATACTTTTTAGATGATCACGTAAGTTAAGCTAGTGGATCTACTAAGTTAAGTCTATACTGATGGCAAGGTATAGGATGGTCCTTGGCAGCGCGAGATAAAGTGTTGTGTCATCACTATAGCTCTTAAGTGATGGTTGTCAGTTAGAGAAACTCCCACATAAGTTATTGTATTTTTATATACATCAGTTTATTGTATTTTTACATACATTTCAGAGTTATGTTGTATCTTTGCATACACACAAAGTTGACATCATGTTTTTAAACAATTTGTTTCTTTATATTGCACTTGTTTTAAATTGCTTTATATTGAAATGAGTTCAGTCATGTTGAGTTGAGTACCCAGAGTCAAATATCATATCTTTGAGTTGAGTATCTTATCCTTTAGTACTTCTGAGTTGAGTAAGTTGAGTAGTTTTGAATATCCTTGAGTTGTGTAAGTTTGAGAAGAGGTAAGTATGTTTCCTGTTTTATCAAGTTTCAAGCTTATGTTTATGCTTTAGAATTCCTCTTACATGCTCGTACATTCCACGTACTGAGCCATTTGGCCTGCATCTTCTCATGATGCAGACACAAGTATTCAGGATCATCAACAGGAGTTTCGTTTATACATCTGAGAGTTCGAGTTAGCTATGGTGAGCCTCCTTGTTTCCGGAGGATTTCATTTACTTTTCAGTTCAGTCAGGACGCCGTGGGTCTTGTCCCGACTTCCATCTTTATCAGTTAGAGGCATCATAGATAGTCAGTATAGTTGAGAAGTCTGTATCATTTATTTTATTAAATGTTTTAAAGACTTAAGTTGCCTATTTTATGGCGAGTTGAATATTATTTTTATATTCAGAGTATTTCATTTGAGTTAAAGTTTTATATTTCAGTTTTATGAACTTTTATATTTTAATTTTAAGCTTTTGAATGCTTAAGTTAGTCTTCCACTTGTAGTCAGCCAGGATGAGGGTTCGCTTGGGGACCAACAATGGTTCTTGAGTGCCGACCACGTTCAGGGTGTAGACTCGGGTTGTGACATAATATGTATTATTTAGAATATTCCTATAGTACACCCCACAAGCGCAATTGTAGTGAAAACACCATAAACTTGTCTTGTAAAGATTGAAAACATTTTGTAGATAAACTTTTACTGGAAAACAATGAAAAATTACAATAATAATATAATTTATTATTTAACAAAATATAGTACTGAAAATTAGATAGATGGAGTACTACAATAATATTTTAAATAGTACACAATTAATACTTGAGTCATGATGAACACTATTCTAAGAAACTGTTTCAACGATGTGAGATATTTTTTCAGATTTAAACAAATCTTCTCTAATTAAATAGAGAATACATGAATCAACAAAGTAATTAACATCAACAAGTTATGATTAAAAAAAAACTAAAGGAGAAAGAAAAGAATGAGATGAGGAAGACGGAGAAACATTTTCTTTCATGGTTATTTGCTGAAGTAAAAGGATATTTATTGTCACAATTTTGATCGTCGTGAGTGACACCCATACTAAATTATCTGGTAGAAAAATCAAAGACTAATCCAAATCAATTTAACACCATTTAAACAAAATCAAGTTTATCATATATAAAAAATAAACAGTTTAGACAACCAAAAGATTGAGTCTCCATAAACTCAATCCAGTAGTGCAAAAACATTTAATGCGGAAAACAGTTTCTAAAAATTGAATGTCATCATACCAAAACTCTAAACATTCAAATTGGGGATGCAACTCCAAATACTAAACATTAATATAAAGTCTAATGTATGTGTCTAAAAAGATGGACAAGAAAATCAGAGGAATCCATGGTAGCCTGGAAGATGTAGTTCACCCTTGAATTTGGAATGAAGTGTCTCTTATTTGAGGTCTTGAATCAGACGCCGAAAGATATCATGTACTAAATAAGGAAAAAAAATATGTGTAATATTAATACACAAATCACAGTGTACTGGTAGGATCACACGGCAAAGTCAAAGATACAAATATAAGTAGTTCACTACAATGTTGTAACATAGAGCAATGCATATAACAACAAGTATCAAACTACATAGACTCTTAGTCACATGCCATGAAACAACAGTAATTAGATGCATGCCACACACACAAATACAAATATCAAGTTCTCTTATGGAATCACAATCACATACTTGATTTTCTCATAGAACCAAATTGTTAGTGTACCAGTGTGGTATCCGAACCATCCATAGTTAGTGTACATGCATGGTACCTGAGCTATTCATAATTAGTGTACTAACGTGGTATCCGAGTCAAACCAACAGGTAGGTTTGGAAAGAGTACTTAGGGTGATGTCAAAGGCTTGTGAAGCCTTAGGGTGACATCATAGGTAGGCTTGGGAAGCCTTAGAATAGGGAAAAGGTCTAAATATGTTAATGGTAGAGTTGACAACGGAATGAGATCAAAGTGTACTAATTTATGAGCATTATACCTGGATGGTAAAAATATGTGGATAGAGACATGAAATGGTGCAACTTTCATATTGCATGTTCCCTTCGAATTGTCTAATTTATATTATGTAGTAGGTTTGGGTCGACCGATGATGCCTATCAGAATGTGTTGTTTGTATTGAAACTACTCTTGCTATGCCACTAAGTATAGTCTGGTTGCACGAATTTAGTAATGTTTCATGTTGAAGACAATGATTATCTCCGACAACTTCTACTATTCTTTCCTTATGGTGGGAGCTATGTCTCATTTATTATATAAGCTCTACTCTTAGAAGCTATCGTACCTGCTTAAACTAGTTCCCTAGGATTATTAGTACGTTTCCTTGTAAAATGACTTTGGAGATTTAAAATAATTTATAATAATTGCTTATGACTTGTTTATTTTTTTGCATGTTATAACCGGTTCAAAGGTTGAGGATTCTCCTATCTAGATGGTAGAGTAGGTGCCTGCACAACTCGATGAATTGGGTCGTGATAGAATTCAATCTCGATCAACTCAAAATCATCTCTAAACAATCTTAAGTAAAATAAAAAGAGTAAATAAAAAGGCGAATGCTGATTGGCTACTTAGCATAATTTGTTGTGGAGCAATTTGTTGTCAAATTGCGTATTGGGTCCTTGCCACGAATACTAGAGGCCCAGCCCATAAACTTATTACGGCCCTCCTCCCTCTAAAAACCCTAACTCCCTTTCTTCTTTAATCCATTTCTTCCTCTATTCGCAAACCTCAGAGAGAAGGCGCCGAAATGGGTCGTGTAATCAGAGCACAACGTAAGGGAGCAGGCTCCGTCTTCAAATCTCACACTCATCACCGCAAGGGACCTGCAAGGTTCCGTTCACTTGATTTCGGTGAACGTAATGGTTATCTCAAAGGTGTTGTTACAGAAATCATTCATGATCCAGGTAGGGGTGCACCATTGGCACGGATGACATTCCGTCATCCTTTCCGTTATAAGCATCAGAAAGAGTTGTTCGTTGCTGCAGAAGGGATGTATACTGGTCAATTTATTTACTGTGGGAAAAAAGCTAATCTTATGGTTGGTAATGTGCTTGCACTCAGATCTATCCCTGAAGGAGCTGTTGTTTGTAATGTTGAGCATAAAGTTGGTGACCGTGGTGTTTTTGCTAGATGCTCTGGTGATTATGCTATTGTTATCAGTCATAACCCTGATAACGGAACAACTAGGTATGGTTTTTTACCTGTTTATGGTTTTTTTTTAGTCATTGATTAACCTAAATTTTATTTGTATTTTGGTTATTGGATACTTCGAAAGGAATTTATGTTGAAATTCACTATGGAATGTATAATTTTAGGATTGATTTAGTATTTTAGTGAATTGGCTTGAGCATCTAGAATTCAAGCGTAGTTGATTTGAAAATTGCACCTGGTATCTTTTTGACTGCATAAAACAGCTCAGGATAATGGTAAGTTTTCTTGGAAAGCTTTAATATGCTTTCCTTTTAATTAGCTTGACTGGTAAAGTTTGCTCAATTTCAAGCAATTATGCACTGATCCTTCGTCTGTGAATCTGTAGAATTTGTTTTTTTTGTGAATTACAATTGGAACTGTGTGCATTTGCATTTGATGAAGCAGAGTTACTGTTAATTTAGCATCTATGAAGCATACCTGTTTAGTGTTATGGGATAGTTTTGGTTTGGTGATGATTAGATGTAGGACATTCAGGTCAATGACGCTTTTGATACTTGATTCATTTCCATTTGCATAAGAAGAATATATCGTAATCTGTTTCATTCGACGTAGTGAAGAAAGTCTGGATATACTGAAATGCATACCTGTTGATCCAAATTACATTGATTTTAACACATTTCGCATGAAACAAAGTCTATACTTCTTTTGGAAGTATGAGTGTTCGTGTATTAGTAGTAGTCTGTTATGATGTTATATTATTGTTATCAAGTCTATGGAATTGTTGTATTCAATTTTACCTTTTATTAGGATTAAGCTTCCATCTGGATCCAAGAAGATTGTGCCCAGTGGATGTCGAGCCATGATTGGTCAGGTTGCTGGTGGAGGAAGAACTGAGAAACCAATGCTTAAAGCTGGTAACGCATACCATAAATACCGGGTTAAGAGGAACTGCTGGCCTAAGGTTCGTGGTGTTGCTATGAATCCTGTGGAGCATCCTCATGGTGGTGGTAACCATCAACATATTGGTCATGCCAGTACTGTCCGTCGTGATGCACCACCAGGGCAAAAGGTTGGTCTTATTGCAGCAAGGAGGACTGGTCGTCTTCGTGGTCAAGCAGCTGCTACTGCTGCCAAAGCTGACAAGGCCTAAGATATTAGTTTTGTGTTGCTGTTTTCCTTCTTGTTGTGTTTGGATTTTGAGTATTCAGCTACAATCATCTTTATACTAAGTTAAGTTTTGTTGGGATATTATTTTAGAAGTTTTGTTAAGTACCCTTGCTTACACAAATTTGCCATTTATAAATGTGTTTAGCTTGGCTCTCATTTTCTTCTGTGGTTAACTTCTCATTATGTTTCTCTTAGAAAAATCCGATGTGAACTCTTAACAACTATCTCATTATGTTTCCCTTAAATTTTAAGATATATTTTCTCTTATCATATATTTAGGACTGTTTAATGCTAAATATTATGAAAATAATTAAAAAATAATTTTAAAAAATAGTAAATGAGTTTCACTTCATTTATTTTTAGTGGGGAAATGCACAAGTACCCCCAACTTACGCCCAAAATTTCTGAGACACACCTAATCTTTATTAAAGTCCTATTACCCCCGAACTTATTTTATATATAATTTTCTATCTCTTTTCGGCCTAAGTGGCACTATCGTTGAAAAAATTATCAATACGCGCTAGGTCCACAAGATAGTGCCACGTATGTCGAAAAGGGGTAGAAACTTATATATAAAATAAGTTCGGGGGTAATAGGATCTTAGTAAAGATTATATGTGTCTCAGAGATTTTGGACATAGACTGGGGGTACTTATGCATTTTCCCATTTTTAGTATAAAGAGTTGATTTCACTTCATTTGTTCATTTTTCCATAAAGGCTCCCTACTTCTTTTATTAGTATTTTTAATTGTTCTTTCTTTTATTGAATTAGTTATATATAAGGAGTTTGTGTCCTTCCTCATGAGTACAAAATAGGATTGACATCGTAATTATGTATTTAATATAATTTAGATCTCTGTAATTATCCTATTATTTAAGTGTTTGTTATTATATAGAACTATACATTGGTGTTGTATTTTGTTGCAAAAATGGTGAAACAGAGATCATTTGTAATTCAACTCAACTTTTGCCTAATTTTAATGGCAAAAGGGTCTGGTGGACCCTTGTACTTGCGTTTATATTATGAGCCCTTCTACTTGATGTTTTATCAACTGAACCCTTAAACTCAATAAAACATAATATATCAAACCCCTCTGACCGTTGATCAAACATACGTGGCATTAAAATGGATGAGTTGGCAGGAGTGTGTGATTACACGCGCGTGTAAGCAAGTGAACATCATATTTTAATTTAAAAAAAGTTGTTAAAATTATAATAGAATAATATAATAATTTTATTTTTTTAAAAAAAATTCTTCTTCTTCTCCATTTCACCTTCTTTTTCAGATAACCCAATCCCTGCCATATCCCTTTTTTTCTTTCTTCCCTACATTCTAGCAGATCTTGGCGCTAATCCCTTTTCGCTAGAATAGGAGGCGGCATGGAGAGAATGGAGAGGAGAGACAGTCCTGATTCGCAAGTGGTCGCCGGTGGTGCGGTGAAAGGAAGACATTGGAGAGGAGAGTGGGGGGGGGAGGGTGCGAGGAGTTGGTCACAGCGGTGAAAAAGGATTGCCGGCCAAAGTTGGTAGTGCGGCGACCTAGGGTTGCTGATTTTGTGGAGATTGGAAAAGGAGGAACGAAAAATGGTGAGAGTGTGCGGTGGAGATGGAGACGGGTTTGAGAGAGAGAATAGATTGTCTCGCCGGCAAGAAGAGCGGTGGCGGTGGCGGTGGCTTTCTGATCTGTTGGCTTCAGGCTATTTCACGGTGGGAATGGGTTGGGAGAAGAACAGGGGCGCCTAATTTGGTGTGTGGAAATTTTATTATTTTTCTTTTTATTTAATTTTTTTGATTAATAATTTTAAAAAATGGTTAATAGAGATAATTATGACATGTTATTGATTTATGTGACATGGATTTGACATATCATCTATTTATGGGCGAGTGAATTACACACACGGTAGGAGGGGTTTAAAAATCTTGTTTTGATTGAGTTTAAGGGTTCAATTGATAAGGAGTTAAGTAGAAGGGTCAATAATATAAACTCGAACAAGTATAAGGGTCCATCAGACCATTTCGCCAATTTTAATTTATTAAGTAGCTGATATTGAAATATTAATGACAATTTACTAAATTACTTAAAAAACCTCTAAAAAGGCATAATAATTAAATAACAATAATTTGAGGAAGTTGGTAAATGATAATTTTGTTTATTATAAAAGAAAAATGTTTATTAAATATGAATATATATGTATTATATCCATGGCATTAACTTTTTATATTTAAAATACATCATGTATTTTTATGATATAAAAATAATTTATGACTAAGTTAATTTATTATTATTTTTTTGGTGTATATTCATGATATAATTTATTATATCAAAATGTATTTTATAGAATAAAAGTATTTTTTAAATATGGTAAATAAGGATATAATTTGTACGGAAGATGTTTTACGTAGAAACTAGGAACATAATAGCTGATTAGTTGTCAAAGTTGACACGTATTAGAACGGTTATAACAGTAAATATTTGCTTGTCAAAATACAAACAAGGTAATTTATTATGGTTTCTTCATAAATCGTATACAAATAGTTAGGGTAAGGCGGTAAGCGTATATAAATTAGGAATTTATACAATTAGAAACCAATTATACAAAATTCTGATTTATACAATCAGACGACATATACAATTTTGAGCGAATTATACAAATTAAACAAACAACAAGATTTAAGAAATCTACCACTGCGAGTCACAATTTTCCAAAACAATAGCTATAACATTTAATATCGTTTAAATATTTGGTATTCTGCACAATTTTTCCTTTAATTAATGTTGATAATCGGCCCATCGGATATTTACATTTTGTTTGGATAGTTGTTATGTATTGTTTAAAGGACAAATTAATATGTGGTTCCTATAATTTATACTTGTTTAAATTGATTTGTGTTGTATTGTTTTAATAAATACTTCATCCGTTTCAATCTATATGTCACATATGCTTCTTAGTGTTTGTCATTTCACAAAATCAATACATAAATAACATTATTTTTCTTAGTTTACCCTTGAGAGTTATTAATCTTGAAAATATGAATTTGATCAATATAAAAAAACTAAATGATTAATTTATGTTCATTGGTCAATTTAATTAATCAAAATAAATTAATTAAAGTTCATTTATTGAAAATTTAACTTCAAGACAACACGAAATAAGAGTAGAATAGTAAACTTACATAGTTTTTTAGGACATGAAATCTAAAATGGTGACATATAAATAGAAATAGATGGAGTACACTGTTTGGATAGATCTTATCGTTCTCAGTCGTTACATAATGTCATACATTCATAATCTAGATGATAAGCCTACACGAAATTATAGTATACAAGGTAGGATAAATGATAAAAATAGAATTAGGTAAGTAGAAGACAAAATAAGAACAAAATATTAAGTTAACAATTCAATACAATACAATAAATTTAAATAATAATTAAAAAAAATATTATATTTAGACTAACAATACAATATAAACGCTAATAATCATCTTTCAAACAATGTGTTAATATTTCTATATACTATATATATATAAAAAAAAAGACTCAATTACTTGTAGTTCTTCTCAAATAGATCAGTGAAAAACTGGTAGTGTTTCAGTATCTAAACTCCCTAAATCCAAAATGGCCTTAAGAGCAGCGGCAGCAGGCAGGATTCCGGTAGCACCGAGAGGTCTCCGGGCAGTTTTCTATTCATTTTCTGCTAACGTTCCTTTGTATCAACCGAGGACCGGACCGCCGCCTGAACCATCCACCAATCTCTATGTTTCCGGTCAGTTACTTCCTTCTATCCTTTTGATCCTATCAAGTTTTCTTCGTTTTTTTCCCTTGCAGATCGATTATTTCAAATGATAATTGCGTTAAATGACTAGAATTTGGATCGATCTATGTTATTTGCTTTAAAATATCATGAAATTGGTGTATCTGATTCTCTTTGAGAGATTAAAAAGATTTTATTTAGAGATTAACTATTATCCACATGCATATGGAGCTTGCTTTTTCCCTGCGCGTTTGGCCCAATTTCATTGTGAAATTTGAAAAAAAATGTAATTTTTGTTTTCAAAGTGAAAAATAATACCTGGAAATTGAAATTGTATTTGGCTATGAATATAAATTTGGAGTTGTTTTAGACTTTTTGTGAGTAATATGGAACTCACTTTACATCTATTATTTGGAGCTGGACCATGAAACTGATGGTTTCTGAAGTTCCACCCTCCATTCAGGTCTTAGCAGACATACTACATCTGAATCTCTTCGAAATGCATTTGCCGAATTTGGTGAAGTGCTTGATGGTATGTTTTACTTGTACCTTTCATATCTCACTGGTTAAAACGTAACATGAGAGATCCATATGATGAAACAATATAGATGTATTTATGTAGTATGTTATGCTTTTGCAGCAAGAGTGTTGACAGATGGTATAACTGGTTATTCAACGTGTTGTGGTTATGTTAGATATCAAACTATGGAAGAATCTGCAGCTGGTTTAGAGGCCATGGATGGCCAGGTAAGTTAGTTGTGATGCTAGCGATTTTTTTTTCTAACTAACGTTCTCCTAGTCCATGCATTTTTTCCATCTTCTCTTTTATAGTTGTTGATGGATGTGTCAATGCATGTTATTTGACATAGTAATTGCTGTTTGGTTTCAGGAGGGTAAAGTTATGTTCTTTCGTTTCTCTTCTCTTTTGTAGTTCCTTGATGGATTGGTTATCGTTGCTGAGTATGCTAAACCAAAGCCTCGGCATCTTGCCCTGGAGGACGATTGCCCTGCAGGTGGATATGGCCTTGCATCTGTATTAGACATGTCCATATGAACTTCTATCAGCTCGTCATAATTGGGATATCAAGCATATGCTCAAAGTAGAATTCTTTATATGAACCATGGTTACTTATAATTTATTGATTTTTTGGAAGTCCAATTGAAACATGTGTGAATCTCGTTATAAGTTCCACTTCAGTTTATTTATAGATTGCTAAATTGTTTGTTTGTATTTGTATTGAAACGAAATGTACCTGAGCAGAATGAATATAGTTGATGTAGTTTTGGGATGGAGAGTGCAGTTAGGTGCAGAAAACATCCTTCGTGAACATTATTTAGAAAATCCCTGCTCCCCGTCTATCCTAATGTAAGCATTAGTAACTGTCCCTAGCTCGAACTTGTGATCTCAAAGCGAACCATATACACCTCTATTTTATTTAAACTAGAGAAACTGAACATGGCTTCTCCAAAATTGCTCAACAAATCATCAAGAACGAGAAATAATTGTTTACAGTTAACAAATAAATATCAAGGATAACTTGAACAATAAACATAAAAACATTTTTATATACTAAAATTTCAGAAAATTGAAACTATATAACATGAGTATAATTACTTGATCAATCCTATTGTCTGGTTAAGTAATACAAAGAAGGCAAACCATATGTTTCCACATAATGAACTACAACTTCGTTACTGAAGTAACTCAGTTAAAACCAAGCAGAGGCAGAGACTAGATTCCGCTCCTTCCACCCCAACAGCATAGCCCCGTCTTTCTCCACCAGTGTATAATGCTCCGAGTAACGCTTCATGAGGTCCTTTATCACTGAATTCACATAAGAGCTCAAAGGATATTGCTGAAAACCTGCCATCATGAACCTGGATTTCCACTTTCCCAATAGTTCGTGACGTTCCACTCTTTCCTTGCCCTCACATGCTATGACATTCACTATATCCCTAGCCAAACAGTGCTGCTCCACATTGATCCGCTCCTTCATGTCCCTTAGTAGGGTCACATCTATGGACTCAAACATTGCATGGTAGTAATCTAGAGCTTCTACAAACCTAGGGAGAAACGGAGCTGTGTTTGTATTTGATTCTTGCTCCACCAAAGTGACTATCTTGGGGCAGAGCGACTTTATCATCCTAATGAGACCATCCCTAGGGTTATTCACGTCAACGCTCTCATCAGGGGTGTGGTGAAGTTGCAAAGGAAAGTTTACTGCCAGAGCCTCACCAGGCCTTACATCAAGCATATCCCAAGTGATTTCTGGGGCAAAAACTGGCACTGCATGAAACTCAACTGCAATGTTGAATTTCTCAGAAATTGCTGATAGCCGTTTGGCAACTGCAGCCAATCCATCTCCCCGAGCGTACTGTGAAACTGGATCATCAATTCCTGTAATACGTACATAGGGGGCACCACCGGGTCGTGCAGCAAGAGCTTGTAAGAGAGTCATCCATTGGGTCCCCTGTGCAATTTGGAAGTCTATAATGTGGATGCGATCTTCATTTCTGCACGCTTCTACTATTGCACCATTTGCAGCCATGTAGCCGAACTTTAGGTAAGGACATATTTCATAGAGGATATACATGTAGGAGAACAAGTCCTTACCAGCTGGCTCCTTACACTTCAAACTCCTGTATATGGTGGTTCCAGACAACTCCTTTCTTGCTACGAGGCCTTCTACAATGTAAGCACCAAGACGCTGGATGGGATCTCCAGTAACGGACACAACACTCCTTGCCTTAGCAACCAGTATTTCAAAATCATCTAGCTTGTTTTCAGCAAGGGCTCTGGCGCATGCTATAAGCAGCTGCTTCATATTGCTAGACGGAACACCCTGCAAGGGTAAGTCCTTCATTACATTGTCTCGCTTATCACTTTGAATTCCATTAAGGATGGAAACTAGTGATTGTTGAGGTTGATGCACAACTTGGGCTTCCTTGTTCCACGCTTTATACCTCTGACCTGATGTTTGTGCCCCCATATTTTCACCAAGATAACGGCTGGATTTCATTGCCTCTTCGTCTGGCCCCATTAAAGCAGACTCCAACTGCAGCAGAGTATGTTTCATGTTCCGACTGTTAGGAGCTTCTGGAAGATGATCTTCCGAGGGGCTTGGCCGATGGAAATATTGGTTATAATCCAGCGAGGAATCACTTGAAGAAGTAGCACCTGAAAGATTCTCTGTACAGCTGTGCTGCTCCTGGTAAGCACTTACTGTGGTAAAGGTCTCAGAGTTAAAATAGTTCGCAAGTGGCGAATTTCCTGAATCAAATTTCGAGGTTCCAAACGGTCTATTCTCTAGAGGACTAACAGTAGGGTATGAAGAGTATGACAAATCACTACCGGTCACATCATAACCAACAAAATGGTCCGAGTCCATACTATACGGCTGTCATTAGCTGCTCTATGCACAAACTCTTTCTCACTAGCACTTAATATCTGCTTCAATGAAATCCACCTGTGAAAAATACAGAGATCCAACTCACATCAATTATTCAACCCTCTATCATAAGACATTCAAGCTTTCTACTTTTGAGCTAATGGATATACAAGAACAAGGAACAGAACGAAGCTAATTAGTGCTAATTTACTGCAAATGATTGCTAAATTAGAATCGTTTATGATTTTTAAAGGAAAACCTTGCACCACGGATATGTAGTTAATTGCCTGTGAAAACATGATGTACCATTTCCTCCAGAATCTTAATAGCTTAGTTAATTGATTAACTGAATTTTCACCTTGTCGGTGACTTTGACTCCCCTCCTATTTCCCTTTCCATGCCCTCAATTTTATTCAAAAATAGTACTAATAATAATGAAAAAGTGCCATTTCCTTTCAATTTCCTTTCTAAACAAGCTTTTCAAATATAATCTCCTGAATATTTCTAACTCCATCCCCTTCTTATCACAAAAATCCCTAATTTTTTTCACACTAGATTTACCTAATTAACTTAGCTACTTCCCAGATACAATACCAAAAATTGCTATATAAATCTATTTAATTACAAAGGAAGACCAGAACGCCAAAAAAAAAAATTGATCTGTTTTTTTCCACTATAGAGGCAGAATTTATTTTTTTTAAAAAAAAATCCCAATTCGACTCCTTCAGATATGAAAAATGAATCACAAAAACAAAATCAACTTTCAATTTCTCGTTTCCTCTAATGTTCGAAAACAAAGAAGATACGCTTTCTAAACTAAATCAAAATCTGAAAAAAAAATACCTGATATAATTTGCAGAAGGAGGAGTCTAACTTGGAGATTGAGAAATTATGATTAATTTGGAGAAAAATGTAGCAGTTATAAAAGAGAAATTAGAAATGAGTAATGAACAAATAGCGTAGTAATAAATATATATAGGGCACTAAAGAGGAGGAGGAGGATGAAGGGAAAGTGATTATTATTGTTAGAACAGCAGTGACGACTGACGACGATTGAAAAGCTGACTAGCAACTCGGTAGAATGTTCCGCCCTCGTTTCAACTTTAGTTGACGCTCGTGCCATATTATTTATTATACGCGTTCCCAGCTCTCTCTTTTACTCAATGAGATTGTTCTCGGTATTGTTAGTTTAAATATAACTAGTAAAATTATTTATGCTTCGTGCAAAAATTTAATATCATCAAATTTATAAAATATTATTTAAAATCTATCAATCATTAAAACTAAAACACTATAATATTTTACATAAAAGATTACGTAGTAACAAACATTAATAATATGTGAAAATTATTACATCTTATCATTTATCCTTAATAACATAAGCATAAATTAATGACTCTAAAAATACATATCAGGATGTCTAACATAAACAATGGTGTTAGTGAGTCACTCAACAGGAGAAAAATACATAAATATTTAATTGTGAAGAAGAAGAAGAAGAAGAAGAAGAAGAAGAAGAAGAAGAGGAGGTTTAGAATTTTCGTTGTTTTAAAATAAGAGGAAATCCCTCTATTTATAGACAACAAAAGGTAGTGTGAACAAATGTTTATTGTGCCTTATCAGAAATGTTACAACTATTTGGAAAAGTTGCAACCCTTCGGAAAAGTCACAATCTTTCATAAAAGTTACAACTTTTCATAAACGTCGCAACTCTTCATTAAAGTTGTAACTTTTCATAATAGTCACATTTTTTCATAAAAATCGCAACTATTCATTAAAGTCGCAACTTTTCATAAAAGTCACAATTTTTCATAAATGTCGCAACTTTTCATGAAAGGAGAAGACTAGTTTTAGAAATAAATAAATTAAAAGGGAATTTTGGTTTGTGGCGGGCCTTCTCTTTTATATATATATATGATGTTTGCATTGTTATCTTGATATTCTTGTTTTATTTTATCTTTATTTATTAAAATAGTGATTTTTAATCTTATATTATTGCATAATACAAATTTTTAGTTTTTGTGTTATTGGACTATACATATTTAACCTTCAATTATTTAAGGTGTGCGATTTTGATCCTTGAAGTTGAAGTTAACTATTTAATAAAGTATATATTTGAAAATACATAAAATAAAGGGTTGGTGATTCTTAATACTTGAAAAATTATGTATAAATTAAACTTATGTTTTATATCTTTTAAAAAATTTAACATTTAATAATCATATTTCATCTTTTATTATATATTTTCACAGTAGCTCTACCTCGCATTCTATTTTTCTTATAGGTTTATCATGTAAATTGTTGAAGTGCACATTATGTAACGACGTAGAACGATACAATCTATCCAAATATTGTATTCATTAAAATAATACAATATGCTACTGTCACAATCCGAGCCTACACCCTGAACGTGACCGACACTCAAGAACCATTGCTGGTCCCCACGCGAATCCTCATCCTGGCTGACTACAAGCGGAAGACTAACTCAAGCATACAAATCTTAAAACTGAATAAAATTCATTGAACTCAAATACAAGCTTTAACTCAAATGATTAACTCTGAATATAATAATATATTCAACTAGCCAGAAATAGGTAACTCAAGTCTTTAAAACATTTAACAAAATAAATGAAACAGACTTCTCAAACTCTATTGTCTATTTATGAAGCCTTTAAATGACAAAGATGGAAGTCGGGACAAGACCCACAACATCCTGACAAAACTGAAAGTAAATGAAATCCTCCGGAAGCAATGAGGCTCACCATAGCTAATTCAAATTGCAAGTGGTATCAATGAAGCGCCTGTTGATGACCCTAGCTACATGTGTCTACATCATGAAACGATGCAGGCCAAATTGTGTCAGTACATGGAATGTACGAGCATGTAAGGAGAATTTTAAAGCATAAACATAAGCTTGAACTGATGGAAAAGAAACGTACTTACCTCTTCTCAACTCACTCAACTCAACTCAAGCCAACTCAAAGAAACATAATTCAACTTAACTAAGAGAAAATAGGGCTCAACTCAATAATAAGAGACTCAACTCTCTGAAACATAGTTCAACTCAACTCAGAGACAATAGGGTTCAACTCAACGATAAGATACTCAATTCTAGGTACTTAACTCAAGATAAAGCAACAATAAAATATGCAATAACTGGAAAGCTTTTTAAAACAGTCACTACAAAGAAGTGTGAATTACATGGGGATTTTTCTGGGGATTAGTATGAAAATCTGCAGGAAACTTATTTTCCCGCAAATTTTTATACTAATTCCATGTAATTCACACTTTTATTGTAGTGACTATTTTAAAAAGCTTCCCTGTGAGTACATGTCGTGATTTTCACTGCCTTGAGAGAGAGAAAGTTTTCAGTTTTCCAGTCACGTGCTTTGAGCATCCGCCATTCATGAACCGACATTGACTGTTGCTACTTCATCTCACCTGCATACCATGTCACTTGATAGCCTTGCGAACCCATTTTAGTCGGAGTTCCCAGTAAGCAGATAAATGAGTGATAAGAGAATTCTTTGTCTAGTGAGGCATACTTATTTTCTTGAACTTAGGACCAGAAGCACGGCCAGGTCCCTTCTTCTGCCTGTTCCTCTGCTAACCAGGTCCCTTCTTCTGCCTGTTCCTCTGTTTGGAATAGTTTGAGAGGTTATCTTGATTCCTTTTCCAAGTTGGACAGTCCTTCTTCAAATGATTATTACGACCACAATAAAAACACAACAAATTGTCAGACACAGACACATTTTGCTATGGGGATTATAAGAAGGACTTATGCTTGAATTTCCAAACCCCTTCCCATCATTTTGACCCTAACTAGTAAGATTGGTAAGCATTTTTGAAAATGTGGTCCATTTGAGAGATTTATTCAGTTCTTCTTTGACACGAACCAGGTTCCTTTCTAACTGATCATTTCTCTCCAAAGCTATGGCTAGTTTCATTTTAGCAGTATTCAAGCTAGTTTCCAGGTTGAGTTGTGAACTACTAGATTCAGCCTTTCCTCTGGGATAGTTCTTACTCAACTTCACTAATTTTTTCTTGAGTTCTAGATTTTCAGATTCCAGAATCATCAGTTGTTCTTCCATTACAGATATTTGCGAAGCCAAGGTTATTTTTCATCATAAAACACATCTAGATTGTTATTTATCAAATCCTTTTCAGTAGTTAACTCAGTGATTGAGTCAATCAAAGCAGCTGCTAGATTCCTCAACTTCTTAACAGAGTAACATGCAAGTTTTGTTTAAGATAAAAAAGGATTACCTCTTCTTCAGCTTCTTCATCATCAAATTTTGCCATGAAAGCAACATCAGAGTGCTCAGAATCATCTGAATCACTTGAGGTACTTCCCCAGGCTGTCAGAGCTTTCTTCACCCCATAATCGGCAATTTCTCTTTGGCTTGACTTGTCACGGATCTGGTCCCTTCTTTGTTTTTGCCTTTGAGAGTGAGACTGTCTTTTCTTCTGTCCATCTCATGAACTTGAAGATGTTCAAATAGAGCATTTGACAGTACTTCAAGATCTTCTGCCTCATAGACCATATCAAGTTTGTCAATCCAAGATCTAGGAAGAATCTCTAATATTTTAGTAACCTGCTTCCATGCAGTGACATGCTCTTCTAGGAACATGAGCCCATTTGTAATGGTGGAGAATCTAGTACGCATTTTATGAATAGATTCACCTTCTTCCAAGGTGAAGCTTTCAAACTGAGTAGTTAAGAGATCTAACTTAGATTTCTTTGTTTGCTTAGTACCTTCGTACACTATTCTCAAGCGATTCCAGATTTCCTTGGCTAATTCACAAGATGAAATCAGATCATATTCATTTGCTCCAATTCCACACATTAAGAGCTTCCTAGCTTTGTGATTTTTCTCAACTTCACTTTATTGCTGTTGGGTTTTGAGAACAACCCTTATGACATCCCCATCTTTTACTTCTATAATTGGCATATAAGGACCCTCATAAATAACATCTCACAGCTCACAATATTCCTAACTTGTCGATAACTTTGTGTCCAGTTAAACACGATCTTGTTTGTATAAAATAAGAGGGTGGGAGTAACACTTTTAATAAAAGGCTAAGCCCATTGGCTGCCCCCTAAAGTTGACACCAATTTTCATTTAGACACCTCAAATAGGCTTTGCTCATTTTAAACACCTCAAGTAGGGGTCCGCTGTGTCATTTTGACACCTTTTTGACAATCAGCTAAAATTACAAAGTTTGTGTAATACACTTGCGGATGACATGACATGATGACTAATTAAAAGTTGGCATGCGTGACATTTGAGTGTACAAATAATAATTTTAAAATAAATTATTAAAAAACAACTAATTTTTCAGCAAAAATAAATAAATAAAATTACCTATTTTCTACCATCCCACACCACCTTACATCACCCCACCCTTACCCCATCTGCCTTACGTCCCTTTTGCCTCCCCAACCCTACAACCATTTTTTGGTTCTTCTTCCAATTTTTTTTTTTTTTTTTTTTTTTTAAATCATTAGATTTTAGGTTTTTTTTCTTTTTTTTTTTTAAAATCATATATGACATTCATCTTCTATTTTTTTGAAAAACAAATGTGTGTCTTGTTCTAAAAAATCTTTTCAAAATTAATGTGATGATTTTTATATTTTATTTTTTCATATTTTGTAAGATTTTTTATCATGATTTTTCATGGTGGAAGGTGGAACAAGTGGTAGGGCTAAAAAGTGAAGAAGAAGAAGGATTTATTTTTAAAAAAAAACCCCTCACGCTCAAAATGGGTGCAACACACACAATATGTCAAGTCAGCAAAAAATATCAAAATGACATAACGAGACTCAACATAAGGTGTTTAAAATAAACAAAATCTAGTTAAAATATATAAGTGAAAATTAATACCAACTTTAGAGGGCTACCGATAGGTTCAACCTTAATAAAATATGAACGGAGAGAGAAATGGTGAAGTGAATGGGGGCTTTCCAAGAATGGACAGACAAATATTGTTTGTTTATCTCCTGAATAAATAGAAAAGTCATATAAAGACAACCAAGGAGGAATCACTGGTTACAAAAGTTATCATCTCCACATTTGTTTGTTTTTTTACCCAAACTTGAATGCTACTAGTTAACCACTCCTCTCTTGAAATCAAGCTAAAAATAGTAGTGCTTTCTTTTATTGAATAGTGCAAGAAGAAATTAGCATGGAGGAGAATAAGAGTTATTGTGTAACAGGAGGGACAGGCTTCATAGGCACATGGCTCATTAAATCACTCCTTCAAATGGGCTACAAGGTCCATGCTGCTGTGCGCCATCCTGGTTCATTTTCTTTATCCTTCATTCTTTCTGAATTTTTTTGTTTTCTGTTCGGTGTTCGGAAGTCCATATTGAAGTTCTGACTAAATTCGAATTGCGCATTGCTAAGTCCATTCGAGAGTGACGCTCCCAACAAGATCTTTTTCATTTCCAGGGCTCGAACCTGAAATCTTTGATCATGGATGAAGCAGTCCCACTATTGCACCACAACCCATATTGATCCTTCTTTCCAAACTAATGACCCCCTCCCCCACACACACCAAACCCCAATCAGTGTGTTGATTACACATTCGATGAAATTTAGATTCTGAATTTATAATTAGAAATTTATTAAATATGTATAAATTATTAATTATAACTTAATAGCTTTTTAAACAAAATAAGAATTTCGAAGCATTAACCTTACTTTTTGGCTCCACCGCCTTTGCCCCCAAAATAAACAAGCATAACTTCATGTTGATAGTGTATATAATTTTTTTTCGTACCGTATATAATTAAAATTTTTAAGTTAGGTGGACAAAGACATAGTTTACGACCTATTATACAAAAAAACTTGGGGCAAAGACATTGTTTACGACCTAATATATAGTTTCCGACCTATTTTTACGGTTCTCTGAAATTGAACTTCAAATTGTCAATTTTTAAATATTATCTTTTACCTTAATTTTTTTTTTTTTCAAATCTAACAATAAAATATAATCAAACGCCCGCTAAAGCTCGTAATTTTTCTCGAGCTATGTGAAAATTTACTTACTTTAACATATGCTAGTACTTCACGAGATATTGGTGGGACCTGTGAATTCTCTAGTAAAGTAGCATGCCAATATTGATCTAGATAAACAGTATGTAGCAGTAGTGTGTGTATTAAATTTTCTTACATACATGTTAAACATGTCAAAATTCGGTTCAATAATTTAAGAATATGTTTGAATTGATTTATTTTAAGTATGTTTAAAGTAACATAATTTTTAATCACTTTTATAATGTTTGGATAGAATAAAACCTGTTTTTAAGAATTTATTTTTAAATAAAAAAGATAAATAAGCTAAAAACTATAAATTCATCCATACTCCAGCTCGTGTTTGTGGTCTATAATTATTCTAATAAGATAACCTTCAATAAAATACTCATAGTATTTTGTAAGAAAGTCGAAATGAAGAATAATTTCAAGCTTTGGAAACTAGAATTCAAGAACTTTAATTTGACACATATAACTCATATAGATCAATATTTTAAACACTAAGAGATATGTTTATGTGAAGTTAAGTCATGTTCGACTATATATTATCAAATTTTTTCTAAACATTACAAATTTGTTGCAAACAACCTCTTCCATTCCTATGAACGTCCCTACAATTTTCCAAACACAATATTTAGGTATTATGATATACCTTCATAACTCTCCAAACTACCTTGTACTTAGAGGCGGATCCATTTGGTGATGTGAGGGTGCACATGCATTTGATAACTATATATATATATATATATAGATAGATAGATAGATAGATACATAGATAGATAGATAGTCGTTTACGCTTAATATATTTAATTATGTGCTCTCATAATCAAAACTCATTTGGTGCGTTGATTGAAATTGTAACTGTATCTCGCATTACTGCGAGTTTGAGCTTAGAAGGTTTTCCTTTAAAGCAATGGTGTCATCTCTATTCAAATCCTGACTTCGTCTCTGCCTTTACTCTCAACTTATAAGGGCCTGAGTGAAAAGGTAATATTTAGGTTGAATTTTACAGAGAAGTCATCACATCTATTGAAGTTGGGTGAGGGCAGTGAGATGCTAAGATTGTTCAAAGCTGATTTAAGAGAAGAAGGAAGCTTTGATGAAGCAATGAGAGGTTGCACTGGACTATTCCATGTTGCTGCACCCATGGAATTCTGCCCACAAGCCACAGAAAATGTTGGTAAATATATATATGCTTATCTAAATCATTAGTTTCAAATTTACTCCTATATTATTTGACCCTTTTTCCCTTAACTAAAGAAAGTAATTTTTTGGCTTATTTTAACTTGAAGAGAGCTATGTTCAAGAAAATATGATAGAGCCAGCAATCCAGGGGACCTTGAATGTTCTGAAATCCTGCTTGAAATCCAATTCTGTAAAAAAAGTTGTTTTCACATCATCAATCAGCACAATCACAGCCAGAGACAACTTTGGGAAATGGAGACCTTTTGTCGATGAATCTTGCAAAATACCTATCCAACATGTTAAGAACACAAAACCAAGTGGTTGGGTAATTCTCTTTTCCTATACGTCTACCGGATCCTTAAAAAGTAATGCATTATTTGAAGGATCTGACAACATTTTTTGCACAACATATGTCAAAAGTACTACTATCATTTTACGTTATTTATCGATTATTTTATAATGCACTTTTATAGGTTTATGTACTACTAAAGGTTTTGACAGAGGATGCAGCATTTCAGTTTGCAAAAGAAAATGGCATTGATTTGGTTTCAACAATAACACCAACTATAGCTGGTCCATTCCTCACTCCAACAGTTCCATCAAGCATTCGAGTTCTCTTGTCACCAATAACAGGTTTGACAGAACTCAATAACTTTGGTCTAAACTTCATATATATTTGTTAAGAAACGCACTAAATATGCACCAACAATATTTGTAACACATAAAAACACGTCCTTTAATTTTATAGGTGATCCTGAACTGTCAGCTATACTGACTGCTGTGAACACAAGAATGGGATCAATAGCATTAGCTCATATAGAGGATATATGTCGTGCCCACATATTCCTCATGGAGAATATTAAAGCAGAAGGACGATATATATGTTGTGCTCGGAGTTGGGCAATGTCTGAAGTTATCGATCACCTTAAAAAAGAGTATCCTTACCCTGCTATAGAGAGGTTATCCATCCATCGATTTCTACGTACTTAAATAGTCCACATGAAGTTTATAGTCTAATTCTCTGTATTTACAGGCAAGATCATGACGGAGGACATGATTCAGTAATCCCCTCAGAGATTTCATCAAAGAAATTGAGAGCTCTGGGATTTTCTTTCAAGTATGAAATCAATGATATCGTACGAGATACAATTAGTAGTTGTATACATCATGGCTTCTTTGCCTCTATTCAAAAGTAAGAATTGCAAATTTGTGTTCCAATTACGAATACCTTTCTCAGTTGGAAACGGATTTTTCAACTTTTATTGTTCTCTGAATCCCTTTGTGAGTTGGAAACGGATTTTTCAACTTGTTATATATACCACCTATTTTTCTCATCATTCATTCATTCATTCATTCATTATAAGTATGATTACAACAGATAAGCGTTGGATTAAACAGTATGTTCTTGGGGTTGGATTAAATGGCCCTGTATATTTGGCAACACATTCTTCTGCCAACAATTATTCCCAAGCTGTAGCTGTCAAATCTGCACAAATTGGATCGGATGAGTACTCTGTGCTACGAGAAGAAGGAAAAATTTTGAACCAATTAAAAGGTTCGCCTTATATCGTTCGATGTTTTGGGGAAGACGAGAGCGTCGAATATGCAAAGTGGACGTATAATCTCTTGCTTGAATGCGCCCCTAGTGGCACTTTACTAGATTTTATACTTTTTAATGGAAAAATTTCAGAACAAATGGCAGCACTCTATGCTTATCAACTCTTGAAGGGTATCGGTCACATTCATAAGAAAGGTTATATCCACGGGGATATAAAATTGACCAATATACTTATTTATCCGAACAATAAGTTGGTAAAAATTGCTGATTTTGGATCTGCCAAAGAAGAAACAAGTTGCAAGCATCAGATTTTTGATATTTGTTCTGTAGGGTGCGTTGTCGCAAAGATTCTCACCGGGAAGCCCACGTGGTATGTGGGACAGATTAACAAATATAAACGTCAGATATGTGGTCTTGATATGCCTGATGAAGAGTTTATACGAACTGATGTTTCTAACATGGCTAAAGGTTTTGTGACGGAATGTTTGTTTTGTGATTTTACAGGTAGATTATTGAGTGTCGATGAACTAATTAATCATCCTTTTATTCAGAATGCAATTAGCACTCCTGAGAATGAAGAACACTTGATTAGACTCTCTAGTACTGTTAATGATAATCTTTTTGGTGATAATTGGATTTCAGAGCGTGATTTGTTTACTACAACTTCTAAGGAATGGAAAACCAAAATAAGGAGATCAATCAAAGGAAAGAAAGACACATTTGCAGCTTATAGCGAACATGACTCTAGATAGGAAGATATATGTGGAGATTGAAGATTGGGATAGAAGGTTAATTAGTAGGTAGTTGAGTAGTGTTTGATTCCCTTATCAGGGTTGTTCTTAGTTACTCACATACTATCTTGTTCTCCGATTTTATTTTTAGTACCTATTGTTTTCATTGTTTCGATTATAATACTATATATTATTACTGTTCTCTGTCTTATTGTATTTTCCTTGATTTTGTTATGCTCGACTCTATCGATGTTCTGTCAATTAATTATTAAATAGTTTATGTTTTAGCATGTTTGCTCCAAATTACACATATATCCAATACCGTTGTCAATATCTAAAAACTTAGGAAGAAATATGGATCCTCTTTGAATGAGACTAAGTATTGAGAGGGTTAAAAAGAAAGAGAGTATTTAAAGTTAGGTAGAAGTACTTTCAAGAAGTTAGTTAGAAGGACTTTCAAGAAGTTAGTTACAAAAGGTTAGGTAAGTTAGTCAAAAACAAGTTGTATAAATACAAGTCATTAGTCTTTGTAAAGGTCATTAAATAATAATCAAGATCTTCATCTTCTTCAATCAATTTGCCTTCTATTTTGTATAACTTCATGGTATCCGAGCGGGTGATAAAAGTTTAAAGAAGTCATCAGTGTATTACGTTTGAAGATCAGAATCTGGAGAATTTTGTTTCATCTACAGAATTCTGTTCGTCTTGATAATTCTGTTTAGCTTCCGGAAATCAATTTGAAGAAGAAAAAAGATTACAAACATGACTCAAGGGGTAACTGGTGAACAAACTATAGGAACCAGTAGTGTTGGTGGAATTTCTGGAAATCCAAGCTCCATTCCAGCTATGTCGATGAGTCAAGGGGTTGATTATAATCATCATTTGTTCTTGAGTCCTGCTGATATCAGCGGTGTGAATCTGATCTCATTCCAACTTATAGGAATCGAGAACTATGCCTTGTGGAGTAGGTCAATTAAGTTGGCATTACTTGGAAGAAACAAAATTGGTTTGGTAGATGGATCTTATAAACAAGATGATGTGAGTGCAGAACTAAGAGGTCAGTGGGAAAGGGTTAATGCCATTGTTCTCTCATGGCTTCTAAATTCAGTGTCTAAAAGCTTGTTAGGAGGAGTTGCATTTGCATCATCAGCTCAGAGTGTGTGGAATGACTTAAAGGAAAGGTTTGATCAGTTAGATGGATCAAGGACCTTTAGTCTACACAAAGAAATAACAACATTACAACAGGGCACTGATTCTGTGTCTGCATATTTTACAAAGCTTAAAACTCTGTGGGATGAATTTGAGGCCTTGGTGTCACCTCCTGGATGTAATTGTGAAAAAGCAAGAGGGTTTGTGGATCATCTAAATAGACAAAAGTTGTATTAGTTCTTGATGGGACTGAATGAGTCGTTTGGACAGGCTAGAAGTCAGATCTTGTTGATGAGTCTCATTCTTCCAGTGAATCAAGCATATGCTATGATAGTAAGTGATGAATGTCAAAAGATGACATCTAGTAGGTCGAGTATAAGGTTAAGTTCTATAAGTGGTTCTGGAGTGGATCCTCTGGCAATGTATTTAAGAACTGGAGGAGGTCCTAGTGCACAAGGGTTTAACAAATTCAAGAAGAATTTTTCAGTTGTGTGTGACTTTTGCAAATGCAAGGGACACACTAAGGACCAATGTTATAAGCTGATTGAGTATCCTGCAGATTTCAAGTCTAAAAGAAAAGTGAGTAACAGTACATGAAATAGAGCAGTTATGAGAATGTGTCTGATGAAGTATCTTTCAACTATGGAGATAATACTAATGTGCCTGTGAAGAACCATATGAGCAATATAGAGGAATGTTCAAATCAGTTGCAAGGGTGCAATTTCACTAAAGATCAGTATCATCAAATTCTGCAAATGCTAAAGCATAATCAAGGATGTGGGTCAAAATCAGAAGATACAACTCATGCTCATGAAACTCAGGCTAATACTGCAGGTAAAGCTTTGTTGGTTTCTGAAAATAACAGGCCTGGATCATAGATGCAGGAGCATCTAATCATATGGTGTCAAATATATACATGCTTACTGATGAGTCTATTGTTAAGATCAAAGAGCCAAAACCTGTATACTTACCAACTGGAGAAGTATCATATGTGTCTCATACAGGGTTATGTCACATATCTCCAAGAAGTGTGATTACAAATGTGTATCACATACCAGAGTTTAAATACAATTTACTATTAGTAAGTAAGGTAACCAAGGAGTTGAATTGTTCAGTTACTTTCTTCCCACATTTTTGTGTGTTTCAGGAGCTTTGCACTGGCAAGGTGAGGGAAGTTGGTAAAGAAGATAATGGGTTACACTTGCTGCTAAGGAACTTGGCATAAGATTAGTTAAAGCACAAGTCATTTACTGTACCTGTTAAGAAGCCAGAGGTACAACAGTTATCAGCAAAAGAAGTGAATGTATGGCACAAGAGGCTAGGACATGGAGCAGCACATATTTTGAGTAAAAATTTTCCTGTTAATTCAGAAGTAGTGAATAAAGTGTTAAGTGAGTGTACAGTCTGTCCTTGTGCAAAACAAACCAGGAATGTGTTTTCAGTTAGTAGTATTAAAAGTAGTCAAATTTTTTATTTGATTCATTTGGATATGTGGGGGGGGTCCATACAAACAAACAACTTTTTGATGGTAACAGGTTCTTTCTTATAGTTGTTGATGATTTCTCAAGGATGACTTGGTTATTTTTGTTAAAAAGTAAAGCAGATGTGCGTGTAGCTTTAGATTATTTTCTGAGATTTGTTAAGACACAATCTGATAAAATGGTAAGGATGGTAAGGTCTGACAATGGAATTGAATTTATAAACTCTGTGTGTGCTACTTTGTTTAAGAAAAGAGGTATAGTTCATCAGAGATCATGTCCTTATACTTCACAGTAAAACGGAGATGTTGAAAGAAAGTATAGGCATCTCTTAGAAGTAACTAGGGCTCTAAGGTTTCAGGGTTAAATTCCTTTAACATATTGTGGTCACTGTGTTCTTGCAGCTGCTTACTTGATAAATAGGATGCCTAGCAGAACTCTGGGAGGTAAATCTCCATATGAAATGATGCATGGGAGTAAGCCAATGCTATCTCATCTAAGAGTGTTAGGTTGTTTGTGCTATGCTAAGGTGTTAACTGAGAGTGATAAACTAGAATCCAGAACAATGGTTGCAGTACATATGGGATACTCAGAAACACAGAAAGGCTATATCATGTTAGATTTGGCCTCCGGTAGTTTTTTTGTGAGTAGAGATGTGATATTCAGAGAGTCAATCTTTTCTTTCATAACTTCTGTAGATGAAAGAAGAGAAGGTCCATTTGTTAATAACTTGGATAATGACATGCTGAACACAAGATGTAAGCCTGTAAATGATGAAATGATTGACAAAGAAAAGGTTGATCATAGGTGTGTACAAGAAGTTCAGTGTGATAAAGAAGTAAACAACAATTTGACTGATAAAAGTGAACAAGATACAGTAGAAGAGACAGTTCAAGGTCATGGTTCTATACCTCATGATTCTCAACCGGTGGTGAATAGAAGATCTACAAGAGGAGTTCATCCACCAGTTTGGATGAAATATTTTATGCCTCTAAATATGGGTACACAAGTGAAGCATCCTATAGATGAGTGTGTTGCATATAATCACTTGTCTAAACATTATCAAGATTTTGTTGCTGCAATTTCTGTGTTAACAGAACCTACTTCCTTTGCTGAGGCCAATAAAGATCCTAAGTGGATTGAATCAATGCAAGTTGAAATCCAGGCATTGCAGGACAACAACACTTGGAAACTAATAGAGTTGCCTAAAGGGAATGTTGCTATTAGATGTAAGTGGATTTATAAGATTAAATACAAATCTACTGGAGAAGTAGAAAGGTTCAAAGCAAGGCTTGTAGCCAAGGGCTACAGCCAAAAGGAGGGTATAAATTATAAAGAAACTTTTTCCCCTTTGGTGAAAATGGTCACAGTAAGAACCATACTATCATTAGCTGTGTCAAAGGGGTGGCATATACATCAAATGGATGTATACAATGCATTTCTAAATGGTGATTTAGAGGATGAAATATATATGTCTATGCCTCGGGGGTTTTCCAGTCAGGGGGAGAATAAGAACAAGGTATGCAGGCTGGAAAAGTCATTGTATGGGATTAAACAAGCACCAAGACAATGGAACCAAAAGTTTGCAGAAGTTCTACACAAGCTATGTTTCAGTCAGAGTCAATATGATCACTCCTTATTTACAAGAAGGACCACTGAAGGAACTACAATAATTGTGGTGTATGTTGATGATATCTTAGTAACAGGAAGTAGCTTGAAGCTAGTAAAGGAAACAAAAAGGTCCTTACAACAAAGTTTTAAGATGAAGGATCTAGGAGAGTTGAAATTCTTTCTTGGACTAGAGTTTGTAAGGTCAAACAGTGGAGTTGCCATGCATCAAAGGAAGTATGCACTTCAACTTATTTCTGAAGTTGGTTTATCAGGAGCAAAGACTGTTGGAACACCTATGGATGTAAATGTAAAGTTAACTTCAAACAAATATGATGATCAAACTGGACAAAATCAGGAGAAGCCTCTAACAGATCAAAGTGCCTATCAAAAACTAATTAGGAAGCTACTATATTTAAATATGACAAGACCTGACATTTCTTTTAGTGTTCAAAACTTGAGCCAGTTCCTACATCAACCAAAGAAATCTCATATGGATGCAACCCTTAGAGTAGTTAAATACATTAAAAGGTAGCCAGGACAAGGTATATTACTATCTAGTAAGTGTAGTAATGAAATTACAACTTATTATAATGCAGATTAGGCAGCCTGCCCTATTACAAGGAAGTCTATTAGAGGCTATGTGATTAAACTTGGAGAGTCTGTGGTCTCTTCGAAAGCTAAGAAGCAAACCATTGTGTCAAGGAGCTCAGCAGAAGCTGAGTACATAAGCTTAGCTTCCACGTTAGTTTGGTTGGTTGGAATGTTGAAAGAGTTAAAGACTGAAGTTTAGTTACCAGTTCAAGTATATAGTGATGACAACAAGTCTGCTATTCAATTGGCTTCTAACCCTATCTATTATGAACGTACGAAACACATTGAGATTGATTGTCATTTCATTAGGGAAAAACTTCAATAAGGACTAATCAAGATTACTTATGTGTCAACATAAAATCAGCCAACTGATATGCTAACCAAAGGTATCAACAAGCCTCAACATGACTATCTACTATCCAAGCTAGGGGTCTTAGACATTTTTGTACCATCTAGCTTGAGGGGGAGTATTGAGAGAGTTAAAAAGAAAGAGAGTATTGAAAGTTAGTTAGAAGTACTTTCAAGAAGTTAGTTAGAAGTACTTTCAAGAAGTTAGTTACAAAAGGTTAGGTAAGTTAGTTAGTCAAAAACAAGTTGTATAAATATAGGTCATTAGTCTTTGTAAAGGTCATTAAATAATAATCAAGATCTTCATCTTCTTCAATCAATTTGCCTTCTATTTTGTATAACTTCACTAAGATATAAGTTTCAGGCAGGTACCAATCATTATGCCTATATTTTTAAAATTTTATTATTTTTAAAAAAAATACATTTGATGTGTATATATATATTATGTCCCTTTGACTTTATCATCACATGTCTCATTATGGTGCAAAAAAACAATGTAAATAAGCAATTTCACACCATAAAGAAGAGACAACAACTTAAGCAATTCAAGTCCACAATAATGTCATCAAAACATTTCATCAATCAACAAATTTAGGATCCACAACAAGGCAATTCACAGACATTATGATCAACACGTTGCCTTTTTCATTAATCCCCTTTTTATTCATTAAGATCAATCAAATGGAATAATTGAACTCATTACCTCAATCTCATTAGTCCCCAACACACACAATGAAGGGAAATACACGATTCTACTAGCTTTACAAGGTTTAGAAATCACTTGCCTCAATTCAACCAAAAAGTCAATTCAAGACTTGAGCCATCCATTTTCGAACAATGTCCAAAGCCACACAATCTAATTCAATCAAGTAATCACAATAAAATTTTGAAAATAATAATACTCATATAATACTTATATATTCTAATTAAGAGTACATAGGATTGGGCAAGTTATTCACTTCTGTTAGGTCAAATATATTGTCTCCGATCCAGTTGAATCAAATATACTCACTTCTCATTATCATCAACAAATAAGTACATGAGAAAAATAAACTAATGAATATACTACGTATATTATTCTACAAATATTAATCCGATGATGTATTCCTACGCAGAAGCTCTTCAATTTACAATTGATTTGGAGCACCGATAATGGACATCAAATCTCTTTCTGCTGGAAGACCATCTCCAAAATCAATTGTCCTTGCAATAGCAATAGCAATATGCGCCGCAACTTCACTTTTTCTCTTTGCAAACTGCTCCAACAATGCAGCCATTTTTTTCATTAAATGCTTTGCCAAGAACTTATTTTTGGGATTTCATTATCACGTTAGCATACGTAGCGCTTCTTTAGCATTGCGGCCCTAAGAATTTTGTTGTCTTTTTCCAATGTCTCAACATCAAACATCACCATAACTAGATAGCTAATCTCTAAAGATGTAAGAATAATGTAATAATGAACAAGTAACCCTAAGAATATTGTATTAATGAAAAAGTATGAATAAAGGTAGTAAGGAAAAGTATAATATATACATATAGTTGTGCGTTTTTTGTATTGAAAAAGGATTACCAAAGTTTCCAAAAATTAATTAGGGGTAGTTACTATATGGAAACTTTTCTAACGCTTAATACCAGACTTGGTTAGGATTGTGTGTTGAGTATAATGGCGGTGACATTATTTGTCTTCCAAATACATCTAGGAAAAGGAATTTTTCAACTTGTTATATATAGGACCTATTATTATACAATTTTTCTAATCATTCATTCTAAATTCTAAATTAAAGTTTAACCCTTTCTATTGCAAAGTTTGTCTTCCAATTAGGAAAAGGAATCCCTTTCTCAGTTGAAGACGAATTTTTCAACTTGTTATATATAGCACGCATCAGTATACAATTTTTCATTCATTCTAAATTCCAAATTGAAAGAATTATAAGTATGATTACAACAGATAACTAGGATTGTTCAACATCTCTACTACGGTTAATGATAATCCTTTTGGTGATTATTGGATTTCAGAGTGCCATTTGCTTACTACAACCTGTGATAAATGGATAGCCAAAATAAGGAGATTAATCAATGATCTAAAGAGGGAATTAACGACACAGTTGAAACCTACAGAGGACATGACTCTAGATAGGAAGATATATATATATAGAGGTCGGAGATTAGAATAGAAGACTAATTACTAGGATTGTTCTTAATTACTCGTATATTATCTTGTTCCAATTTAATTTATTATCTTTTTTTTTTTTTACTTCGGTTATAATATTATTATTGTTCTCTTTTGCAATACTATATTTTCTTTTTAATAATTGATTTTGTTATGCCTGACTCTACTGAATTCATGTTCTGTCAATTAATTAAGAAATTGTTTGCTCCAAACTATTCTGTAATTTACATGAGCATACACATATGTTTGAACTTCTGGAGCAATAATTACTTTTTTCATTGAAATATTATTATATATAAACCATCACATTAGTCTCATATCCAAAACATGATAAGTTGATGCAATATCCAATACAATAGAATTGACTGAGTAGAAGAATAATCAAATATATTCAGTTATTTGCTTTTATTAGCACAGAGTTTATACATATTACAACATAAAAGAAACTAGATTGTTTGTCCAATATATTTAAACAATAATAACAATATAATCAGTGATATTCAATATACTTAAAATAGAACATAAAATTGATTTAAAATATGCAATACATATACAACTTTAAAGATAAAATATAGGCAAGGCATGCAATAATATATATTACCTTTATTTTCATTATTGCTACACACATATATAAATGATATAAGCAAAGACTATTGGTTTCAGGAAACTCGTAACTAAAGCTTTGGATCCACCACTTATTCATGTCAATCCATATTATAGACATTCCGTAATTAAGTATAAGGAATTTGAGATCTTTGATTACGAATGAAGGAATATTTATCATTTCAAGCACTATTTGGAGTTGTGTGTGCTATGAAAAGTTATATGCTACAAGAAAATAACACAAAGCTGTGAAAAAGTATAAGAAAATATTTATAAATTATATCAAAGTTGGAACACCCAGAAAATTTCTCAGCTAAGACCCAAATCATTCTTCATTTGCGTATAAGGTTGTATCGGGTGATTTGCAAATTGTTCTTAGGTGTTAAAGTTAATTCTTTAGTGTGAGAATGATTTTGGATATGAATTAAGGTCACTAGAATCACCTGACACAAAGTTACGTTGAAAGCTTCCTTACCGATTAAGTTTTGATGTAAGATTCTACTTAGGTAAACTTCAGATGATCATGCATCTCAGTACATAATGAATTATGTGGCCCATGACCTATCAAATTAAAGGACTATGAGTCCTCTTTCCAACGCCACCAAGTTTGCCTCATTTTGAATTTGGAGTAAAAAGTTATGATGGTCTTACCAGAAACTACCACAACACAATTTTTTGAGTCAGTAGCCTACGAATCACTTCTACGAGTCATAAAATGTAACACCCCAGAGAATTTTTCGAACTAAGACTCGAGCCGTCCTTCATGTGGAGTGAGCTTTTACCGAGGAATAAAAATTTCTTGAGTGTTAAGTTAAGGTCCCTAGATGTAGCACATTGAGTTCCAAGAAGAGTTGAATTGGAAATAGTCATTTTTGGAAAGAATTCAAAAATCTGGAAAATTTGGCTAAGTATGGAAAAAAAAGGTGAGTTTTTGGTCAACTTTGAGCAGTCATAACTCCTATCTCAAAATGATTTAGGCGAATTTCCAGTTATGTCTGGAAAGCCCTTGGAATGATCTTTCCAACTCCGTGGAGTTTGCTCGATTCCGAGTTCGTATGAGCAAGTTATGCCCTTTGAAAGTTGGGCAGTCGGCAGGGGATCCGTCCGGAAATTTTAAGGGTATTTTGGTCTTTTCCCTAATCATTTCTTTGGGTTATATTGAGGTGTTAGACTGATGTTTGGATCATTTTTGTCCCATTTTGAAGAGTGAGAGTAAGAGTGAGAGTTAGGGCTTGGGAAGATAAGAGAGAAAGAAGAGAAGAAGAGGAGAAAGGGAAGATCAAGCAAGGAGATCATCGTGGATTTCGTCGAGGGTGATCCCTATCAAGGTATGTGAGTTCTTAGTGATGGGTTGATCCTTTCCCCCATACACCAAAATCGTTTTATTTTTGAGAAAAAATTGGTCATGTTGTTGGTGTTGTTGGTTTGTGTTGTTAAAGTTGTTGGAAGTTCTTGTTGGTTTAGTACATGATTTGATTGTGTTTTTGAGTTGAATCTCTTGTTTGTTGAGGGATTTTATGATCCTTAGTGTTGGAGTTGAAACCCGTGAAGTTAGGGTGGTTTAGAGATGGAGAAACAAGAGAGGAAAGTTGAATTTCGGGGAAAAAGGGGCTGGGGCGTCGCGCCAGCCAGCGCGCCCCTGCAGGGGCTCTGAAGTTTCCCCTATGGGGCGCCGCGCCTAGCAGTGCGCCCCAGCAGATCCTCTGAGCTCCAAGGTCTGGCGCCCCGCGCCTTGCAGAGCGCCAAATTTTTCCCATTCCTTCCCCACTTTCTCATGCATGTTCCTAGGTATTATACCTATGTTTCATAGTTGTTTCCGACACTCCAAAGTACGTCTAAACATCAAGAATCCCTCCATAACATGTGATCAAACACCTTGAATTCATAATTCCAATTCAAGGAAAGTTAGTTTTCAAGTCAAGTAGAGTTAGTTTCCAAGTCAAGTGAAGTTAGTTTCAAAGTCAAGTGAAGTTAGTTTCCAAGTCAAGTGAAGTCAAGCTTAGAAATAAGTAAGTCAAAACAAGTCTTCAAAGTTTTCAAGAGTCTTCATTGAACGTTTTAACTTCATTTTAAGGTTCAAGTTTCAAGTTAAGTTTAGAGTTTCAAGTCAAGCAAATAGTATAGAGTTTTAAGCTAAGTAAAAAGTCTCAAGTTAGAAGTCAAGTAAAGAGTATCGAGTTTCAAGTTAAGTCAAGAGTTTCGAGATAAGTCAAGAGTCAAGTGCATTTCTCAAAAGTTATTAGGGAACTAAGTATTTCCCAAAGAAGTTTACAAATGTTTTCACATTTAAGATGAGAGGAAACTGAGATTTCCAGAAGAGTTTTGAGAAGTTTGAGTACTATCTCTTTTTGAGAAAAGATGAATTTTGCAAAAGAGTTTCTAAAACATGATTAGTATGACAAATCGAGTATGTCATCAATGTTTAAACAGTATGGTCTCTAGATATACCATCAATGTTTAAGCAGTATGAATATCCCGAGTCATCAATGATCATATTTAAAATATGGTTTTGATTTGTTCCTTTTAAAAAGAGTTTTCAAGAGCCTTTGGGCTAAGTTTTGAGTAATTATCTCAACTAAAGAAAGATGTGTTTAAAACACTTATGAGCTAAAGTATTTTTGGGAGTAGTTTTGAGCACCGAATTGGGGACACGAGTTCATATTAACTCCACTCTCCATAAGAGCCATGTAGCCAAACATGGGATTTCTCGGATCATACTTTTTAGATGATCACGAAAGTTAAGCTAGTGGATCTATTAAGCAAAAAGTTAAAGTTAGCTTCCTATATCACGGCAAGATATAGGATGGTCCTTGGGCAACGTGAGGTAAAAGTATCACTACTTAAGCATGTAGTGGTGGTTATCGGTTAGAGAACTCCCACAGTAGAAAGAGCTTGGTTCATCGAGAAGTTCTGCTTAGTGTGGATGGGGGTATAGGACTTCATTCATGCATTGCACAAGTAGACTTCGAAAGGAAGCATGGTATTTTCATGATATTATAAATATGATTTTTACGTCATGTTTTAAATAGTTTTGCAAGCTTTATATATATTGCACGTGTCTCATTGCTTTATATTGAGTTCAGTTATTTGTAAGTTGTATAGAGCCGAGGTAAGTTCTCTTTTGTATTCTTTTCAAGCTTAAGTTATTGTTTAGCGTTCTAGCTCGCATACTCGTACATTCCATATACTGATGTCAGTTGGCCTGCATCTTGTTATGATGCAGACGCAGGTACCCAGGATCAGCATCCAATACACCGTTGATCCAGCTGAGCACTCCAGAGTCAGTGGTGAGCCTCTTTGCATTCCGGAGGACTCAATTATTTATGTTCTTAAGTTTTGTTTTATTAGGATGTTGCGGGGTCTGTCCCAACATCCATCTCAGTATTTTAGAGGCTTAATAGACAGTCAGTCAGTCAGTCAGTTAGTTTGAGTCTCTCTTTTGTGTATATATATGTAAATATTCTATTTTGAGACTCAAGTTGCCGTTTTGGCCAGATTTTATCAATTGGTTGTTTTATAACCTTTCATTGCATTGAGTTATGCTTTTGAGATAAGTTTTCGCTGAGTTAAGAAAGGCAGGCCAAGGGTTCGCTTGGGGCCAGCAATGGTCTCCGAGTGTCGGTCCCGCCCAGGGTGTAGGTTCGGGTTGTGACATAAAAAGAGCTACAACCCATACTGTTGACTCTTAGAAAAAGTACTAAAAGTCAAAATTTTGGGTCAAATTCCTATGGACCCATCTATGGTTGTAGTGTGGGCCTATAGAATGAACTTTTTATCCTTAAAACTTTTATATGAATTGTTGTGTCGTAATTTTCCTATCTATAGAAAAATCACTTTTTTGAAATGTTCTAAATATAAAACATTTTAAGAAAAATACTTAGAAAAGAGTCGCCACTTAATTTTTTAAAGAAATTAAGAAAACTTATAATTTTCAAAGATTTAAACAGAAAAAATTATTTGAAAATACCAAAGAGGGTTCGGGGTTCAATTTACACTTCGAGAAGGGTTTAAGCATTCGAAGTGTCCGCTAACATGCGGTTGACCTGTGACTTGACTAAAATATATTTGACTATTTTTTATAAAAAATAAAGATTTAGCATAAAAAAATAATAACTTACAATATATTTGATTAACTTTGAGAAAGTAATTAAATAAATGACGCATTTTTTATTTTTAATTTATTTTTTAGAGAAAGGGACCCAAAAATGAAACATTTGACTCGAAATACAAGTGATTAGAATATTAACAAAACTAGATTAATTAGAATTTATTTAATTCATTTTGAAATAACAATTTAGACCAATTTAATAAATTAACGCATGAACATCATTTTAAATTAATTGACTAACCCTTTTTAAGAAAATGACTAAGTAAGTATTTTATTTTAATTAATTGAAAAAAGGCTTTCTAAAGTTTATTTGGGAGAAACCTTAACTTGAAATAATTTTTTGATGAACTAAAAATGTGTTAAGTGAAAAACATTAAGTAACTCTTCTTTTTAAGAACAAAGAGTTTTAATTCAATTAATGATATAAGATCTTATTAGTAAAATAAATGAACACAAAAAAAAAATTAAAAGTAAACCAACATATCAAAAAATAACTCATCTTTTGGGGAATCTAATTAGAATTATAAAGTTAGAGTTAAACAACAAACAATAAATAATCACAATTAAATAATTAAAGAGTAAGGGAGATTGAATTTGGGCCCTTTTTGGGCCAAATTCGCTGCTACTATTGGGCTTAATCCAATTCCCCTTTTTTGTATACAGCTGGTGTATATCAGTGTATATCAGCATGTGCATAGGCTCTTTTCATGTATCTCTTGCTTCCGAACACCTATATTTCACCTTAGCCTTGTATTTTGCGTTTTTGACCTGTATATAAGTGTATACAGCGGCATATAGCGTATATTGAATGTATATTGTCCATCTTAGGACTTTTGGAGGCTTGTATCTGGGTTTCCAGCCCTTGTGTTTTCGTTCTACTGCCTATAACCTATTCATCGGCTATTTTTGGACTCAATAAAGGGAAGCATAATCCCCGAAATGCAAGGATAGGAGTGGAGTCCCCATGGACTCAAGTGGCATTCGCATATAGCGAAAGAAAGAAGAAATATATTAGTACGATTCAAAGAAAAAACTTTCATGACATAAGAAATAACTATTTTTACTTGGGATGGTAAAGAAGATAAAATAAATTCAAGTAAGGGAATTCGAAACAAAAAGTGAACAAATGAAACAACTCTCAAGCATAACTATTCAGAACTTAAAATCAAAAGCACCTGTCCACTTAAATATACTTCCCTTTCCCAGATAACAAAGAACATAAATAACATCAAATATAAACCTTTCTTAAGCTCAAATAACATCAAGAGATAGATGTGTTTAACGTACCAAGAAGTGATTAAACCACAAAGATGAGCATACCAAACAAATATGACTATATGAAATGAGCAATAGTGACAAGTTGGGAACAAGAAATGATTTTGGAGCACTTGTATTTTGGGCAGCAGCTTACTGCTAGTCTCAGTCCCTCTTTTTAGAACATTATAACCATGATACACACTCTCCAGAAGCTATAAACAACAAGCAAAAAAATTTCTTTTTTTTAAACTTAAATCTGGGCGGAATGAAATCCATTGTTAGAGGACTATCTCGAGATAAAAAAAAAGGGGAGAAAATACGAACTATTGCATCCAATGCATAACAGACACAACAACATTCAATCTCCGTATTAACTAGCTTCGAGATTACAAAACAATACTCTAAAAAAAACAACAATGAACCCAAGAGCATGTCTCATGCTTCAAACAACTAAGACAATATTTAACTTGAAAACCAAACATTCCACTATCAGACTTCAGCAGCAAGCTACAAATAACAGGGATGCAAGCTAAGAAAAGACAGAAACAAACGAGAGCCCTAGTTCACAAACAAAATATCAACTAAAACACTAAAATCAAAGACATTTACCTTTGAGGGAGCAGCGAAACAGGGGTGAGACGAGCAACCACGAAGACGATTTCACCACCAAAGGAGATTACAAAGACTCCTACAAATGAGCAGGGGAATCACACTATGATCACACTAATCTATTATCTGTTTCGAATATGTTTCGTATGTATTTTACTATTTTTTGCTTGAGTTCTTTAGGTTCTTTTTCGTTCCCCCAAAATTCAACCTTGAACAATGGAGAAGGAGGGGATATATATAGGGGGGAAAACTAGAGCTCGCGATTTGGAAGAGTCGGGTGAATTTCTGGAGTAGCTTAGGGCAAAATCGTCAATCCGGATTCAATCCATTTGAATTTTTTCTCCAAGGGGAGGGAAAGCTGCTGCTTGTACCAGATTTTCAACCGAAATCCCCCAAAATTTGGATGAAAAGATCAAGGTAGGCGGCTGTTGCAGAGAAAGTTGTGGGAGTTGTTGGATATTGATGCGTGAGGTAGAACAAAAATGCACACTGCTGCTGTATGGTTCACGTGAGCTGCTGGATTCGCGTAGAAGAAGGAGATGCGCAGGGGTCGGGTCTCTTTGTGAAGGAAAAAAGTGAATTTGGGCCGGGTTGAGGGTAATGGGCTGGGAATTGAGGGAGTGGGGCTGTTGGTCGGTTGTTGTACGTTGTTGTTGTTAATTTTGTTGGGTTTGGGGAATGGGTTGGGAATTGAGAGAGTTGGGCTGGAAATTTTGAGAAAGGTCCCAATTTTGGTCCTTTTAAATGGGTTAGGGATAAAATTAGATTGGTTAGATTTTGGAGTTTAAGAAATAGCCAAATTTAGTTAAATTGAAAAATTCGGCTAAAATCTAAGTAAGATGAATTAAAACAAGATTAATTAACAAGCTTCTTATCTTTTAACAAAATAAAATAATTAACTTAACCAAACTAATTATTTCAAAAACATACCTATAATTCAAACTAAATTAAATTAGTAAAGTGTTTAACGTTTAAAATAAATGAAATATTTTCAAGATAGTTTTCAAGTATATGTAAAATATACTAGTTACATACGTAACAATACAAAACATATTTATTATTTCAAATATTATAAAAGTGAATAAAATTCTTAAAAATATCTTGAAACATATTTTGCATTTTTTATAAAATCGATTATTTCAAATCGTTTGAAATTAAAGAAGCTCGAAAATTAATTATTATCGGGGAGGGTCAAAATCGGGTGTCAACATGAATTCCACGGATGGGATCTACCGTCCGTAGATCAAACTACGAACTGTAGATGGCCCCTGAAAGTTTTTCAATAGTTTTTCAAGTTGAGTTTCTTTTTTTTCCCCCACTTTTTCTAAACCCAAGCAATTACGTTTTAAGTTCAATTAGGGGAATATATTCCACCAAGTACTCAATTTTCTTTTAATTTTTTGCTCTCAACTGCCCAACTCAAAAAGAAAACCGCAAAGAAGACAAAAACTAGGGTTTCAAGGCTTCCAATCAAGTTTCTCTTCAAACTTCTTCAAGAACTTTGTTCTTGTAGGTATGCATGGCTACTCATAGTGATGGACTAGTTTGTCCTCAGGCCCTACATCTCAATTCAGTCAGTGAAACATTATATATTTAGAGTTCTATCCGCAGTTTTCTTGAAATTTGAATTCAGTTGTGTTTCTTATTTTGAGTTCCAATTCCTTAATCGTTGAGATTTTGATTTCTATTTGTGCATATTGAATTCTAAATTGATGTGCATGCTTCGTATCACATGAACTTTATAAAAGTCATGTTTTTAAAGATCATTATATGAGATTTCTTATACATCAATTTCAAACTTAAAGGCTGAGTCGAGAAGTATATGTTTTAAATGCATGTTTTGAAAGGAGTTTTTAAAGAAAGATACAAATGATTTCATATGTACTATTTGACAGTTGAAAAGAGAAAGAGTATAATTGATTTTCTAGAAAACTAATTCAGTAAAGAAAAGTGAAAGTAATATAAAGTAAGTTCTCTCTGAGGACTATTGAGCATATTGATATTGATCATTGTGGGAGTAGTATCGAGCATCGAAATGGGTAAGAGTCTATTTTTAACTCAACGCCCCATAAAACTACGTAGCCAACGTAGAATAGGATTGTACCCACTTCATGGTCGACTCATCGCTGCCTCAAAAAGGCTTATTGGATGGATCCATAGTTATAGCTAGCATCCTACCCCAGATAAAGTATAAGATGACCTTTGCAATATGGGTGAAATGTTGTATCATCGTTATGATCATAGTAATGGTTGACGGTTAGAGAAACTCCCCATAAAGTAAAGTTTTCTACTCTTATATTGTTTTTATTGCATTTCTTATTGTAAAGTAAAAATGATTTTCAATACTTGTTCATACATTAATTTACTTGATATGTGTTTAATATCAGTCCAATTATCATTTTATTCAGTCATATTACATACTCATGCATTTAATTTACTGATGTCATTTGACATGCATCTTTTTATGATGCAGATTCAGGTATTTAAGATCATCAACAGGCGTTCCATTGAGATTACTTCATCTACTCATCAGCTTCTGGTGAGATCTCACTACTTTTGAAAAACTCTATTTTTATTGCTCTATAGTAGTAGGGTTTTGAGGTGTCATTGGAATTTCCCCGAAACACCAATCTTTAGATAGCAGAGGCTTCATGGGCAGGCAGAATTAAACGGTTTCCAATATTTTTCTCAGATATTTTATAAACATTTAACTATTTATATTTAAGTATTTTCAGACGTTGTTTTAAAAGTTCTTTAAAGCTTTTAAATGTTCATCTATTAAAGCTTTCATGGATTCTTTTGAGTTATATGTGTCATAGTCAGCCTGGCCCAATGGTTCGTCTGGGAACCAGTAATGATTCTCGAATATAGGCCACATCCAAATGTAGGCTCGGGACATGACAAAAGTTATATAAAATAAATTGTAATTTGGTCTGGGATTGACTTTTTTAAAGTTAAAACCAAACCAACCCAAGTATAATCTGTAACACCCCAGAATTTTTTTAAAACTAAGACTCGAACCATCTTTTGTTGTGAGTAGTATTTTACCGAGGAACTAAAAGTTTCTTGAATGTTAAGGTCACTAGAGTATCACATTGAGTTCCAAGAATAACTAAAGAGAGTTAATTTAAGTCATTCCTAAGTTCTTCTAAGTTTTGGGTCAACTTCAAACGACCATAACATTTAGCACAAGATGAGTTAGGTAGCCCATAAGATATCAAATGAAAGGTCTTTGAATTATCTTTCCAACGCCACCAAGTTTGCTAATTTTAGAGTTTGGATGAGTGAGATATGCCCTTTTGAAGTCAGGTTGTCCAATTAAGGAAAGTTACCCGAAAATAGTGAGGGGTATTTTGGTCTTTTCCTTACCTAATCAAATTTAATTCATTTTTAGTAAGGTTTTAGGGGTCTAATATAATTAGGTTCAATTTTATAATCCTAATATACGCATAGGATTTTAGTTGAGAGTTCAAGAAGAGAAAAAAGGAGATGATCAAAGCTTTTGTCGAGATTTTTGAGCTTTGTTGAGGATTTTTGCCATGGGTTTAATCCCTAAGAGGTATGTAAGTTTCCATAGTGTTGGATTCTTTTACCCACACGCCAATCATATTATTTTCAACGTAATTTCATTCTCAAAAGTTGAAGGTTTTGAGTTCTTGATAAGTGAAAGTTCATTCTAAATCTGGTTTTGTTGGGTTTTTAATGAATTCTTGAGATGAAAGTTAGTGATTTGAGTGTTATTTTGAGTAGATTAGTTTGTACTTAGGTTGGGTAATTGAACCTAAGGAAAACTTGAGAAAAGAAATCGATTAGAAGTGATTTAGGATCAGAAAACGAGAGACTAAATTCGTCAAAATTCTTCCTGGGAAGGGCGCACCTCAGCAGTGCGCCACAATCATGCCTCTGAAGTTAAGAAGTTGGAGCCCCGCGCCCCATTCCTTTTCCGTCGGTTGTCCCGTTTGAGTCCCTTTAAAGTGTACCTTCACTCCATTTTGTTTCTAACTACTCTAAACTACTTCTAAACACCTAGAAATCATTCATAACATGAATCATAACCTTGAATTCATAATTCAAATTCAAGGTAGAGTTAAGAGTTAAGTCTTAAGAGTTCTTTCGAACATTTTAAGAAAATCCCTTTGAGTCTTTTTGAGGAGTCTTCTATAATTTTTAATAACTTGTTTCAAGACTCGAGCAAGTGAGTATGAGAATGAGGAGAATGTATTCATGAGTCTACTTTATCATGACGAGATCCTTCATATCATGAACCATAACTCTTGAATTCATAATTTACATTCAAGAGAAAGTTAAGAGTAGAGTTCAAGAAAGCTTTTGAGTTCAATTGTGAATCCTTTGAGATCAACTATCGATTTGAACTAAATTTTGAGAAAATAAGTATGAGAAAGGGGAAGAGTTGTATACATGAGTTCCATACTGTTATGTAGACCCCCGAGTCGAGTCGTTCATGCCCATAAATTTCGAATGAACTCCATAAGTTGAGTATTTTTGAGAGGAGTAGTATCTTCAAGTTCTAAGTCTTAAGTATTGAGTTCCTAACCATTTTGAGATTATATTCCTAATCATGGGGCTATTACATATTACCCATGAAGGTTCTTGAGTTGAGTTGTTCATGCCCATAATTCCGCATGAACCTTATGAGTTGAGCAGTCTTGAGATGAGAACTATCATTGAGCCCTTGAGTTGAGTAGTTCATGTCCATAATTTCGCATGAAACCCCCCCCCCCCCTTTGAGTTAAGTATTCTTGAAATGAGTAGTGTCATTGAAGTTCTTGAGTATTCTTGAAATGAGTAGTGTCATTGCGAAATAGATCATTTGTATCCTTTGTTATATTTTCAGATCAAAATTTTCCCCACCGTTATCTCAAGAGACCACAAATACCCAGTCATAGGCTTTCTGATTCTCAAAGGCACTTTGTAACACTCCAAAAAAGTTTAAATTGATATCTGCATTTTCAATTAATCATTTTTCGATTGAAGATTAAAATTTACTGCACACTTTCTAAATGTGAATTTTACAATATTAAAAAATCTGCTTATTTTAGACTGTGATAATATTTTTAAAGGAGTATTTTTGAGGTATTTATGTAAAATACTTTTTTTGTCATTCTCTAAATTTTCCATCTCCTCTCATTCATGTCAAATAAATCTCAATATTCTCTTATCACCAAATCAACCAATAAGACTTAATTTCTTCTTCTTTTTTTTTACTGAAACTCATGTTACTCTCTCCTAAATTAATTTTCTAAATGTTCATTCAAATTTTGAAAATTATATTTAAATATCACTTTTGTTTATTTAAGAGCAAAATATTACTCAACTATATCTATTGTCCTAAAAAATACTAATTACTTCAAAAATCTCGTTCTCTCCTAATTAACATGTCATGTCATTAAAATCCCATTTTTTTTAATAATAAACTTATTTAGTTCATCAATTTAACTAAATTTATAATCTTATTTTTTTTATAAAAAATACATTAATTTACGAAGAAGAAAATTTCATACTATGAACCCTTTATCATTTTTTTTTATACTATGGAATAATAAATCTTTAGAACTTAGCATAAAGTTATTACTAAAATAAATAAATTAGGTTTTAACGTACCAACTAAGAGAGAATGAGGCTTTTAAAGTATTTAGTATTTTTAGAGAAAATTGTGATAGTTTTTGAAGTAGTACGCATTTGTTGACCAATTAATTTATGTTTAATTATTTTTGAAGTTTTAGCTATATTGACTCATATTTAAAAACATTAAAATCTAATATTCGATATCAAAATTAGAATCTGACTAAATCCATCCTAACAAAGTCATAAATTATTTTATTATAAATATATAAATTCTAATAACATATGCAATAACAAAGACAAAATAAACAACATAATGTCAATCGACATTCAAACATCGAAAACTGCATAAACTTAACATTATTCAAAACTTCCTACATAAAAATAAATTAAATACTAAATAAATTACGTATTCATTATATTTTATAAAATAAATAAAAAATACTAAACAAGTTTGTTAGCAAGTGCAGTGAAGAACTAACAAGATGTATGGTTATGTTAGGCATAACATTAAAAGTTAGTTACAAGCTAATGAGGTGGCAGTAGTTAGTTACAAAGTTGTTAAAAGATATTTTGCACTCTTTCATTGATAGTGTACTATAAAAGGGCATACATGTACAAATTCATTGCATCAAGACATTAATACAATCTTCTCTTCTTTCTTCTTTCTTCAAATGCTCTGTAATTGCTTCTAGTTCTCAACCTCCATTCATGGAGTTATCATGGTATCAGAGCCCTCAATCGTGAAGGGTTAAACAACAAGTAGCTAAGCAAAAGGTGTTCAGGTTCACCACTGTTCAAAGGTGGATTGAAAGAAAGCATCAAAAGTAAAGCTAAACAACAATGGCGATTGGAAATGCATCTGAGGAAACAAACACTGGAAATGGGACTTCAAGTCAAGTTGTATTCTCAGTAATTGATCACAAGCATCCATTATTTCTTCAACACACTGATATTCCAGGTAGTTCTCTAATCTCTCTTCAGTTAACTGGTTCAGAAAACTATTCTTTGTGGAGTAGGTCTTTTAGGATTGGATTGGTAGGGAAAAACAAGCTAGGTTTTGTAGATGGGCGATTTCCTAAGTCCATGTTTGTACCAATTTTGTTTGATCAGTGGGAAAAGTGCAATGTTGTAGTATTAAGCTAGATTATGAATGTTGTACGATCAGGACTTCTAAGCTCTGTAGTGTATGCTTCAGATGCACGAAAAGTGTGGCTAGATTTGAGAGAGAGGTTTGATACAATAAATGGATCTAGGATTTTTCAATTGCATAGAGAGATTCACACACTGGTGCATAGAACTATGTCTGTTGCTGACTATCATTCTAGACTAAGAGATTTGTGGGATGAATATGATGCTCTTATGCCTTGTGGGATGAATATGATGCTTTTATGCCTTGTCCTAGTTGTCCCTATCTAGAGTCAAAGAAATTTGGTGAACACTGTGACTATCAAAGACTCTTACAGTTCCTTATGGGACTAAATGAGTCCTACTCAACTCCTAGAGGTCAGATTCTCATGATGAGTCCAATGTCAACACTTAACAAGGCTTATGCTCTTATTATTGACCAAGAGAGTCAGAGAAATCTAGCCAGTTCTGCTTCTAATAGCTCAGGGTGATAGAAGGAACATCAATGTATACTCATAAAAGAAACACCTACAGTGGTAGAGCAGGTACATCTAAAAACTCTTTCCCAAGTAGAGCAGGTGGTTCATATTCAGGAGGATTTTGTGGTGGATATAGCAGTGGTGCCAGTATTTCTGGAGGAAATTACAAAGCCAGGAAGTCATTGCTTGTGTATGAACACTGTGGGTGTAAAGGTCATTCTACGGAACAATGCTATAAAATTGTTGGATATCCTGTAGATTTCAAATCTAAGAGGAAGTCAAATATGTATGATAATCAAGCTACTGCTTCAGAGGAGTGTGGACATGAGGTCAGGGTCAACAACAATTCACTTTTAAATCAATTAGGAGCTGGTGCAGGGTCAAACAATGGTACATTTTTCACTTCAGATCAATACCAACATATACTACAAGTCCTTACAAAATCTAGAGGTGACAAGGTAGGAGAGTCCTCTGCAAACATTGCCACTGTTGCAAATGCATATAGCTCTCTTATAGCTTTATCTTGTAGTAGTAGCTGTAGTAGTAAATGGATTATTGATACAGGAGCCTCTCATCATATTACATCTAACATGGATATTGTTGACAAAGCTAAGAAGACACCTCCTCATACAGATAATAAAGTACATCTACCAAATGGAAAAAATATCAGTATCACATGTTGGCAAGTCTTACGTGTTCACATATCAGTCCATTTCTAATGTTCTCTTTATTCCAGAGTTCAAGTGCAATTTACTATCAGTTTCAAAGCTCACCAAAGAATTACAGTGTATGGTAGCATTTTTTCCTGACTTCTGTGTTTTCCAGGACCTCTCCATTGGTCAGGTGAATGGGATTGGTAAATAAAAGCATGAACTCTATTTTCTTCATGAGGAACCAAGTAACACTCCAAAGAAGTTAGTCAATACTATTACTGCAGTTTCTGTATTTGCTAAGTCTGTTTCTAGTGATGTTTGGCATAAGAGGTTAGGACATGCTCCAATTGATGTAATAAAGAGACATGAGTCTCTTAGATCTCTAAACTTCACAGACCACTTTCATTGCACTGGGTGCCCTGTCGCTAAACAATCAAAGCTTTCATTTTCTTAAGTGTTCATAACACTACTATTGTATTTGAGTTGATTCACTGTGATATAAGGTCCCTACTCATAATGGAAAGAGGTACTTTGTTACAATTGTAGATGATTTTAGCAGATACACTTAGGTGTTTTTGATTACTTCCAAAGCTGACTCAATAATTGTAATCAAACATTTCCTTACAAGAGTTCATAATTTATTTTCCACTAGTGTGAAATCATTTAGGTCTAACAATGGCTGTGAATTTCTAAGTACTGAGTTTCAGAATCTACTGAGTGGAATGGGCATTGTACATCAGACTACTTGTGTATATACCCCACAACAAAATGGGGTTGCTTAAAGAAAGCATAGAACCATTCTTGATATGGCCAGAGCTCTAAGGTTTCAAGCATCTATACCTTTGAGGTTCTGGGGAGAGTGTGTCCTCACAGTTGTGTATCTTTTAAACAGACTTCCTACCAGGTTACTAGGCTACAAATCCTCGTTTGAGAAACTGTATATGCATCCTCCAAACTTATCTCACCTAAGGGTATTTGGTTGTTTGTGTTATGCTACTAGTCCTAAGAAACCTGATAAGTTCTCTGCCAAGGCTGTTCCTACAATTTTTATGGGCTACTCCTCAACACAAAAGGGTTATATTATCTATGATCTTCATGCCAAAATGTTTTTTGTCAATAGACATGTTGTGTTTCAAGAAGAATTATTTCCCTACAAAGCTAGGCTTGTGGCTAGAGGTTTCAGTCAACAAAAAGGGCTTGATTATGGTGAGACTTTTAGTCCTGTAGCCAAAATGGTGACTGTCAGATCTGTGGTAGCTTTGCCTGCATCAAAAGGGTGGTATATATATCAGATGGATGTCCACAATGCCTTCTTGAATGGTGACTTGCAAGAGGAGGTCTACATGGAAATTCCCTGTGGTTTTGCCATACAGGGAGAGAGTCACAAAGTCTACAAACCCCACAAGTCATTATATGGCTTGAAACAAGCACCTAGACAGTGGAATATGAAGTTAACTGAGGCACTAGTCCAGATGGGGTTCAAACAAAGCCACTATGACTATTCTCTATTCACACAGTAAACTGGGAGTGACATTGTGGTGGTGCTGGTGTATGTAGATGATCTTTTGATCACTGGAAGCAATCACAAACTTCTATGCAACACAAGAGAGGAGATTCAAAAAAAGTTCAAAATGAAGGACCTAGGGAAACTAAAATTCTTCTTAGGTATTGAGTTTTCTAGATCAAACAAGGGTATATTGATGACACAGAGGAAATATGCCTTGGTGATTTCTGAGACTGGCCTAGGAGGAGCAAAGCCTGCTAATACACCATTGGAGCTGAACAAAAAACTCACATCAGTTCAATATGATGAATATATGACTGGTTCAAATCCTGATCATGATAAGCCACTTGTTAATCCCACAATGTATCAAAAGCTGGAAGGAAAGCTCTTTTATCTAACCATGACTAGGCCTGATCTTGCTTTTACTTCACAAGTTCTTAGCCAGTTCATGCATTGTCCTAAGGAATCACATATGGAACCAACATTAAGAGCAGTAAGGTATATCAAAGAATCCCCTAGTCTAGGACTGCTAATGCCAGCAGAACAAACCACACAACTAACAACTTATTGTGACTCTGACTGGGGGGCATGTCTTGAAACAAGGAAGTCAGTTATAGGGTATCTGGTGAAGTTTGAAGGAGGATTAATATCTTGGAAGTCTAAGAAGCAAGGAAATGTGTCAAGAAGCTCAGCTGAGGTAGAATTCAGGAGCATGGCTACATGTGCAGCTGAAATAACTTGGTTAATAGGCTTATACAAGGAGCTGGGAGTCAATGTAGCATTACTAGTCAAAATGGTATGTGATAGCAAGACAGCCATCCAAATAGCTGCCAATCCTATCTTTCATGAGCGTATAAAAGACATAGATTGTCATTTTGTGAGAGAAAGAATCTGTCAAGGAGTACTGCAGACAAAATACACTAACACTAAGCATCAACTGGCTGATCTATTTAAAAAGAGTCTTGGACAAGGACAACACAATCTACTACTAAGCAAACTTGGAATGAAGAATGTATTTCAACCATAAGCTTGAGGGAGAGTGTTAGCAAGTGCAGTGAAGAACTAACAAGTTGTATGGTTATGTTAGGCATAACATTTAAAAGTTAGTTACAAGCTGATGAGGTGGCAGTAATTAGTTACAAAGTTGTTAAGAGAAATTTTGCACTCTTTCATTGATAGTGTAGTATAAAAGGGCATACATGTACAGATTCATTGTATCAAGACATTAATACAATCTTCTCTTCTTTCTTCTTTCTTCTTTCTTCTTTCTTCAAATGCTCTGTAATTGCTTCTAGTTCTCAACCTCCATTCATGGAGTTATCAATGTTCTTACACTGGACAGAGATAGGAGTTATTACAACCTGATGGAAGAAGAATACTAAACAGTGATAAAAGTCAGACCCCATACATACGAATATCACCATTAAGGAGGCAATGGGAAAGGGGAGGATCGAGCCACAACTAAGGTGAGTAAGTTTCTGGGAAAGGAAAGGAAAAAAGCAGAATTAGGAAACGCTAACAGTCAGTGATTATAAGGAGTAGGGTGACCGAATGGGCTAACTTGATTTATGTGTATTGTTTTATTGGATTTGGGTATTAGACCCAAATGAGCTTGTAATTGTTTACTCCTGATTTGATATTAATGAAAGGCCTGCCAAAATTTGTTTAAAAAAAAGAAAAGGTAGGAGTTATTACACGTAAATCCTTTATTTACCAGGACTACGAATAATATTATATTAGTATACAAAAATACTAATTATGGAAATAATGTAACTTCAAATTTGTATTCCAATTAGGAAAAGGAATCCTTTTCTCCGTTGAAAACGAATTTTTCAACTTGTTATATATAGGACCTAATATTATACAATTTTTCTCATTCTTCATTCTAAATTCTAAATTGAAAGAACTATAATTATGATTACAACAGATAAACGTTGGATTAAACAGTATGTTCTTGGTATTGGATTTAATGGCCCTGTATATTTGGCAACACATTCTTCTGCCAACAATTATTCCCAAGCTGTAGCTGTCAAATCTGCAGAAATTGACACAGATGAGTGCTCTATTCTACGTGAAGAAGGAAAAATTTTGAACAAATTAAAAGGTTGCCCTTACATCGTTCGATGTTTTGGGGAAGACGAAAGTATTGAATACACAAAGTGGACGTATAATCTCTTGCTTGAATGCGCCCCTAGTCGCACTTTACGAGATTTCATACTTTGGAATGGAAGAATTCCGGAATCAGTGGCAGCACTCTATGCTTATCAACTCTTGAAGGGTATCCGTCACATTCATAACAAAGGGTTTATACATGGGGATATCAAATTAAGTAATATACTTATTTATCCGGATAACAAGTTGGTAAAAATTGCTGATTTTGGATCAGCCAAAGAAGAAACAAGTCGTGAGCATCAAGTTTTTGATATATGTTCTGTAGGGTGTGTTGTTGCAAAGATGCTTACCGGAAAGTACAGTTGGTATAAGGGACAGATTAAACAATATCAACGTCAGATTTGTGGTCTTGATTTGCCTGATGAAGAGTATTTCGATGATGCTTCTAAAATGGCTATAGATTTTGTAATAAATTGTTTGTTTTGTGAATTTAGATCATTGAGTGTGGATGAACTAATTAATCATCCTTTTGTTCAGAATGCAATTAGTACTCCTGAGAATGAAGAACACTTGATTAGACTCTCTAGTACTCATACTCCTTTTGGTGATTATTGGGTTTTAGAGCGTGATTTGTTTACTACAACTTCTGAGGAATGGGAAGCCAAAATAAGGAGATCGATCAATGCTCACAAGAAAGAAAGATACACTTGCGGTTTATCAAGGACATCACTCTAGATACGAAGATAAAAAATTGATGTATTAGGTTAATTAGTACGGTGCTATATCTTAATTACTCATATACTATCTTGTTCTTCAATATTATTTATTATCTATTGTTTTTTTCTGCTTCGATTATAATATTATATATTATTATTTTCTGCATTATCGTATTTATTTTTCTTTCCATACGAAGTTTTATTATGCTTCACTTGAACCAATATTCTATTGAATTCACAAAAATGTCCAAATTATTATTATTTTTTCTGCGTTATTATAGTTTTCTTTCCGTACATAATTTTATTATGTTTCTTGCATATGAATGATAGCCTAAGCTGCCTTTAAAATTTGATAGCCATTCCATTAAAAAAAACCACAATAAACTTACATCAATATTAAATGACAAACACAATTAAGAAATAAAACTTGCATCGATAATAAATGACAATCACATTTTTATTTTTTTGGGGTTTTCTAATTGATCCTTGAGCAAACTTTTCTAATTTCACCTTGATTTCCAGTAAGGACTTGAACTCTTCCCATTTTGACCATAGATTCACCAAAATCCTTAAAGAAAGTAGATCCATATTGATTAATTCCTTGTTTTTTGAGATAATCTTTGGTTTCACTATCATCAAGTAAAGCAGAATCAGAAGTAAAAAGTCCTCTTCTTTTAGCCACAAGCTTATAATAAGAATTATCAAATGTCCTAACACTTCCAGGGTCCATTTCCACAAGGGTATTTTGGTCATTTGGTGGACACTTCTTTTTCAAATTTTTTATATAGTTGGGATCCAATGAGGGATCTGTATCTCCTTTACCAGTAAAGTTGTAAAGACGATTGTTGAAGGATGAACAATGTGAGATTCCAATTGTGTGAGAACCTGTTAAACGGCGAAGTTAAAAATTTTATTAAGAATTAATTGCTTTTTAAAAATTTTTTAAATATATTATATGTAATTTAAACTTTAGAAGAATTAATTAATGAGTTAATTACCTGATAATACAACAAGGTCCTTGACACTCAGTCCTCTTTGCAAGAATCCTTGTTTCAATGATGTTATGTTTGCAAAAGGAGGAATTAAATTAAATAAGGCTTCTGTTATATTTGACACACTTCCATCTCTTCGTCCTGTTTCAACTTCCCATGATGGTCCCTTCACCTGATCACATTTAAATTAATACAAAAAAAATAAGAGACCATAATATACATTGTCAATCTAAATAATATTTATATTATCGGAAGATTTTATTTGTGATAACATAGTTAAGTCACTATTAAAAAGAATCACTAAAAGCATGTTTAGTCGCTCAATCTTCATAGATATTTTGATTGAAACGGTTAGAAAAGAAAAATACTATTCCCCACATGAGTGATTCATTTTTCATCTCAAAAATTACATAAAGAGATCGAAATCCAAAAATTCTACCACAAATTAATGGAATTTTCATAAAGAGATCGAAATCTCGAATATTCCGTAAATTCATGGAATATTCATAATGAGATTAAATTCAAATCAGCTTAATTCGAGAAATACGCTACTAACAACCCTCAAGTTATTAAGATGAAGTCCAAATCATCCTAGTTCGAGAAATACACCACTAACGACCATCGAATTATAGAAATCAAGTTCAAATCATCCAATTCGGCAAATACGCCACTAACTGCCCTCAAATCATGGATAAATCTTATAGAGAAGAATCAACGGAGGAACAAAATTGTACCCATATGATTATTAATAAAATGTTCATGTTTCTTCAGAAAAAAGAAAAAAAATATATGAAAAAATTAGAAAGTTTCTCATTATATTAATGAGAATCTGTTTCCTACCATACATTTTTCTAGTGAGTTGATTCGGTGGAAAATGAATAAAAATATCATGTTCTATAGCACAAATTTTCCACATATCTACGATGAAAAAAAAAAACTTTTTTTTCTTATCGTGAGTGATGTGCTAAAGATACTTTATGCGGTAACGGTGTGTGCATATAATTAAAGAGTTCAAATATAATATGATACTCCTTATGAGTAAATAATTTTATACCATCAAATTATCTTTACATGCATCTTATGCTATAGTAGGTAACATATTTAGTTTTTTAATATTTCAAATCTATAGTTTAAGAACGTTTACATATAAATATCTTTTGGATCATGACTTGATAATATATATAAAAAAATATATATACTGACAATATGTATGACTTAAACTCAAATTTAACATATATATTTACCGCAACAGTGACATCTCTTGCAACTAGGGCAACAATATCTGCACAAGAAATAATGCCGGGGCAAGCTTTTTCAAGAGCAGTCTTCACTTTATCAATAATTTGATATCCTCGAAGGCTTAAATTTGGGATTGAATCTTTTTCAGCTTGTTTTGTTGGGGAATCCAACAGAACTGATCCATCACAACCCTACCAAAATATAAAGGAAATACATAAGTTAGTGTATTTGATACGATGAAAGTTAATATTTCACGAAAGAACTCTTTTCGTGAAAAAAAAAAATTATGTTTGATTAATGAGTGAAAAATACTTTTTAAAACGAAATATATATGAAAGATTGATCGATGGAACTATATATTGAGTAATGAAGATCAATAATAATGTCTAAAGTGCTAGTTAGAACAAGAAATATAAAAAGTTAAAAGACGAGAGAGTAAGGAACATGACTTCCATGCGAAAATATTTTCTCATAACCAAAAAATGACTTTTTCGTCAAAAATATTTTATAAAAAATTATTTTCTATTTTTTTATGAAAAAATTTACTCAATACCTGCTTTGGGCTTGTTTTATCAGGAATTTTGTCAGATCTCATTTTGAAGGTAAAATACTACTACCAAAGACGATTCTACTCCATATCAGATTGAGCTCAAAATTTCTAGTTATTAAGAATAGAAGGTTACTTGCCACATCACCATAATCTTTTTTCGCAATTTTTAAAAAGATCTTTTCATACAAAACACACTTATAAAATGATAGTAACAAAAAATAATTATTTCTTCATACGTACCCTAACAAAACAATCATGATAGTGCATTCTCAACAATGGGGCAGCCAGGCTAGGGACTCTTGATATAACATCATCAACAATTTCCTTCGATATTAATTCAACATGAGGACATGTTTTGTGATAGAATCCTACTTTGAGTACTTCTCCATTTGCATGGTTTGAACCAAATGCAATAAGGAAAAAAGTCAATGAAATCAACAAACAATTTGAATTATTAATTGCCATTTCAATTATGGTTTGAAGAAAATGCATAGAGGTTCCTCTCCTTTTATATTATACTTAGTATAGTTAAGATTTGTATATTTTTCCTTTTGATTACATGATTAATTAGATTTGAAGTAGTCGTGAAGAGACGTAAGAACGTGGGTTCTTTTGACATTTTTTTAATTATGTTACAAGTTGAAATAAAGGCCTAATTGAATCATAAAAAATATTTGTCTATTGCCAACAAACCTACTCATCAAATTGTGGTTTTATTATTATTGTCTAAGACGAGGTGGTGGTGAGGATATTTCGGTTTTATTATTATTGTCTAAGACGAGGTGCCGGTGAGGATATTTATGTTTGGTATAAGGGATAAATATAATAATTTTGTGATAAAATGTGAGATTATTTTATTTTTGTGTTTGGTTGCAATTTTTGATTCGTGTATGTATAAATAATCTTACAATTATTATATCTTAATGTTCGTATATCTTTTTACTGAAAGCTAAATGCGAGATGATTCTGATATAAAAGTAATAAAATTATGGTGAAATGGATAAGTTCTCTCCATCTTTAATCATATGATTTTAAATTTTGGGAATAGAAAAAGAATTGCAAAACCTAAGCATTTCCTCATTTAATGGGTCTTAGGATAGGAAATTACCCTCAATAACTTTAATTAAAAATGGATGATCTTGAATTTTTGACTCTCTTATTCAATGAGAAAACCTTTAACGTGAAAGAAAAAACCTTCTTAAACTTGAAATAGTTGAAAGTCACATAAAGACAACTATGAAGGCTTTTCACTTTCATAGTTGCGGGGTAAGATAATATTGATGAAGCTACATTAGACTAAAGTCCGTAAGAACTTAAGCTAGTACTACTTCTGAATTAGACACTCTAAAATTAGCTAGTGTATTTAGATTGAGTTATAATCTCAACCTATGGTTTAGAAATTTCGTCCGTAGAGCTTGATTTAGCTAATTAAGTATATATGTAATTCTTCAGACTTTATCCCGTCCATGTGAATGAGTTATATTTGAAATATTAATTCTAGGCTCAAATAGAACATATAAGTAGTGAATTGGTATAGAAGTCCTAAGTTAGAGAGTTGAAAAGAGAGTCCGGAGCCTAAAGGGCAAACAAAATTGTCAAAAATTCCAAAAGGGCACATCACTTTTTATTCTAACCAAAAGGGCAAAATCGTTGCGTCAGCAGCGATTTTCCTCTGACAAAATCGCTGCTATTTCGTCTAAAAAAAAAATTTTAATTAAAAATCGCTGCCACAGCAGCGATTTTGTAAAAAAAAAATATTTTTTTTTTAATTAAAAATTGCTGCTTTTTCTTTAAAAAAAACTAAAACGGCACATCAAAAAAAAAATTAACCAAAAGGGCTTCTGACAAAACAAAAATAAAAATCAATTTTTTTTTAAATTTAATATTCTTTTATTATTATTTATGATATATAATTCAATTTTCCTCATGCTTCAACAATTTTATTGAGTATACTGTCGTCTTGTTTATCATTTTTATATTATTAATAAGTAATAATAGGCATGAAAATAATAGCACTCGGCATGAAAAACGCTGCCCCTGCAGCAATGTGTAAGGAAAAAAAAAATTGACTTAAAATTGCTGCCACAGCAAAAAAAAATTTTTTTTTTTTACAATGGCAGCGATTTTTAATAAAATAAAAAATAAAAATTTACAAAATCGCTGCTGTGGCAGCGATTTTGCCCTTTTGGTTAGAATAAAAAGTAATGTGCCCTTTTGGAATTTTTGACAATTTTTTTTGCCCTTTTGGAATTTTTGACAATTTTTTTTGCCCTTTAGGCTCCGGACTCGTTGAAAAGAGCCTACTATCCCATCATTTTCGGAAATTCTACTTTACATGATGTACATATTGCAAATCTCATCCAGGTAATTAAAGGCAAGAATTCGATTCAAACAAGGTCAAAAAATAAAGTTTAAGATCACTTGCCTTCACAATCATCCTTATCAATTACTTGTTTAATATGATCCTATGTGAATTCGAATTAACTAGTGGAGGGTTCAAGATAGATATCATACATCGAATGAATATTTTTTAAATGAAAAGAAAAGAAAGATAACAACCCTAAGATAATTAATCCTAAGATAAAATGATAAAAAAAAAATTCCCTTTCGCGGAACTCTTCTTGCAAATACTTTAAGAAGACCAAGATAAAAATTAAAATTAAAATATATCCAAGTTTATATGGTATAAAATCAAATATATATATATTGTACATTATATCCCTTATTATATCTATTTTTTTAATATGCAATGAACCACACCTTACCAAAAAGTATATATACTAAATATTCTCGGTATTATTTAAGGTGTGTTTGATATAAAGAATAATATTTCTAGAAAAATATTTTTCAAGAAAATAAGTAATTTCTTGATTTTCTTATGTTTAGTACGTATACAGAAAGTATTAGTCTAATTATTATGTTTACAGTTTAAATAAATAACATGAAAGGTGAAAGTGATACAACTACTAATCATGATACTATATTCCAAACATTAATTTCAGTATAACTTAATCCCAAGACAAACAGTCCCTTCAACGATATAATTGGTGATACAACTACTAAAATATGTTCTATAGCCACCACTTAGAACAGCTAATTTGGTACTGTGATTTTCTGTACTTTTAGTATTAATTAAAAGATAAAAGATTAGTTTTGTAGTTGACTTTAACGGTAACATGCCTCTTATCAGTTAATCAAAAATCTATTCTGACAGCTAAAAGATGAGTGGGCAATAGAATTAATATGTGACTTCTATGAACTAATAGGAAGCAATTTGGGAACATATAAAGAATTATATTTGATCGTTTAAACAATTATTTTAGACTTTGTGATTAGGTGAAGGTGATATCTAAGGCAATCAATCATTTTTTGAACATTTAACATTTATGATGGTTATTTGGTAACAAACATGTGCGCAAATCGTTTTGACAAGATTGGTGATCTAAAGTCAAATATCATACAGAGATTTTACTTATTTTTACTATATTATATGTATAAATATGGTATAACAATAACATATTCATTGTAATCTTATAAATGAGGTCTGAAAAAAGTAAGATCTACGCAAGCCTTATGAAGTAAGAATGTAAAGAATAATGCACATTTTAAACGAAAAATATATATATAACATAAAGTTAGAATAATAAAACCCAACTCATATCAAGAATTTGTGAGGTTGATATATATAATGGTATCAAAATAGTGTTGCACTGAATTTGATAAATTGATATAATGATATTGAAATAGTGTTGTGCTTGAAATTTGAAGAAGATACCAAAAAACAAGTTTGATCTTTTTGTGAACATACAACAATATATTTTACATAATACAGAAGGTTTAACCTTTTGAGAAACTTCAGAATATTGAATAATAAGAGAATAAAACTGGTGAAAGGGGAAGGAAAAAAAATATAGAAATAATAATGTGGGCTCATGTTAATGGTCATGATATAAATTAGCAACAAAATAGATAGTCAAGTAAGGAAAATACTACAAGTACCTAAAATTATTCAATTTCTCAATTATTACAACGATCCAGATTTAATATATAAGATAAAAAGTTATATTATATTTTCTACCCGATTTTTTTTCAAATCTAATAGCACATGAGATATTTTTTTAATAATACATATATAAAATACATTTTTAGAAAATATTGAAGCCCCAATTTATTGCTTTAGTAGCCTTATAATCGAGTCAATCCTTCTTGATTTACGTCAGATGAAATAGCAAGGCACAACAATCTGAAAAACAATACTAACAAAAATAATTTCAATAATTTTTTTTTAACAATAACAATAATAATGGTGCAAATAAATATATGAGTATCAAGTAAACATTAAAAAATTGAACATGCAAAATATAATTTTTAATAAAAGACGCAACAGTCCATGGGACAACATAGAGAAATGCACAACATTACTAACAAAAAGAGATACACATTGATCCTAGGTCCTTGTAAAGTATGGTCTGGATCTTGAATATTAATGTTGTTGAAAGATTAATCAACAAATAAAATCATTAGGAATCGCTGGGTTGAGTGTTAGTAATACTTGTATTAGTTATGCTTTTATTAGTTATGGAGAAATTAGTTCTAATATATTGTTTGATTTGATGTATTAAAAATAATATGTATTGCATAATTTAAAATATATATATATATTTATTTACAAAATTATCCTCTCACAAATATGGTGGAAAAGATGTAGAAAACATTTTTAGAGGCAGTTGTGTCTTTTATCATGTTAATGCATGCATCAAAAGTCCTTGCATTACTAATATCATAAATTTTCATGTACTAGTAATACATACCGCAGTACACAATAAAGTGTATAACTAATACAAGCATTAATTATATATAGGTTAAAAAGTATACCTAACAAAATATTATACTAATACACAAAATTAATACATCAAATATATTTTTTTTAATATATCCTACCGAACGATCCCTTATGTAACACCCCAGAAAATTTTTGACCTAAGACCCGAACCTTTCTTCGTAGTGAGTGAGATTTTCGCAAGGAATTAAAAATTTCTTAAGTGTTAAGGTCATTAGATGTAGCACCTTGAGTTCGAAAAAGAATTAAATTGGAAATAGCAAAATCTGAAATTTTGCAAGTTATGCTTAAGTATGAGTTTTGGGTTGACTTCAAAAGACCATAACTTTCAGTGCAGGATGAGTTAGGTGGGATACAAGGTACCCAATGAAAGGTCTTTGAAATATCTTTCCAACGCCACCTAGTTTGCTCAGTTTCTAAGTCGGGTGAGTGAGATATGGCCTTTTGAAGTTAGGCTGTCCAGTTAAGAAAAGTTAGCCGGAAATAGTGAGGGGTATTTTGGTCTTTTCCTTACCCAATCAGATTTAATTCGTTTTTAGTAATATTTTAAGGGTCTAATCCTATTGTTGACACCCAATTTTGACCCTCCACAATATTAATTAATCACCGAGCTTCTTCAATTTCAATAAATATAGTTTGCAAGTTATCTTAAATAGTTTTGTCACTTATTTATAATTTTTAAATAATATATATGTTTTATATAATTATATATATAATTAATGTATTTCATGACTATTCAAAAATCATCTCAAAAAGATTTCATATTTTTAATATTTTATTAGTGATGGTTATAATTTTGAATTAATGAGTTTCAGGAAATTCAAAATACTTCCAAGTTATTTTTAAAAGTAATTTTGTCATTTTAAATAATTTTCATAATTTTAAATAATAAATATGTATATTTTTACAATCACATTATTTTATAAATTTTTTGAAAATCATCACAAAAGATTTTACATTTTAGTTAAATATTTTACTAATTTACTTTAAGTTATAGTTATAATTCGAGTTATTAGTTTATAATTCAATTATTTATTTTATTAAGAAGTTCGTTAGTTGATTATATTAATTCATTTTATTTAAGTTTTAGCCAATTTTGTTACTTAAATTCAAATTGGCTATAGTTGAAATTCAAATGGTCATTTTCCTTTTATAATTCTAGCCCATTTCTACCCTAACCTTAAACCTATTTAAGACCAAGTTTTGGGCCCCTTTTCTACCTTTTCCAGCAGCCCAAACTAATTTTGGGCCCATGTCCCATGAGACCAACCCATCAGCCCAATATTCCCTTTATTTCCCAACCCACAAAATCCCATCAGCATTCCCAATTCCAGCATGCGACCCCACTACCCCAATATCATCTTCTTCTCGCAACAAACCCAGAAATTCAGCAAAAATCCCAGAAAATTCGGAAAATCCCACCAAATTGCGGATATTCAGCAACCTTATCCAAAAGGGAACTTGAATTTCAAATTCAAATACCTCCTATCCATCCAATTTCCTCCCAAAAAAAAATGATTTTCTTTTCCCCTATATAATTTCTCGACCAGTCAGTGTTTTAGATTGATGAATATAGTATCGATATAATACCAAAAACCACAAAGTTAGATCGAGATTTCTTGGAATTTCTCTTCGTCTCGTCGAAATCTCTTACCGGAGTTCATTAGAATTGTCAAAGTTTATCTCTTCTCTGGTGTGGAAGCTGCTTCATAGTCAAGCTCATTGTCCCAGTTCCTGCTCCGAGAAAGGTAAAATTCATTTTCAATCCTAATTTATTTCAGTTAATGTGTTTGTTTACGTTATCGAATTTAGTCATAATTTGTCTCTTTAGTAATGACTTTCTATCTGTTAAGTCATTTTCTTTTGTTGTAGAGAAGATATTTATAAATGTGTTATGCCTATACAGCTGTTTGTTTTTTTTTTTGAAAATGCTATCTAAGTGCACTGTTTTGATGTTTATGTTAGAATTATATGTTTTGGAACTTTGTTTCAATATCTTAAGACTCATAATGTAGTTGTGCATTGGATTTTTTTACTTAGCCATTATTTTTCTTTGGTATCACTTTAGTGTTAGTGTCATTTGTAATTTTTTATTTTTTTTTGTATGACCTACAACTATAACAGAAGTAATTTCCTTTTGTTTCATTTCTTCATATGGCTAAGTATGATATGTTTGCTAATTTGTCAAAGTGAAATTATTGAAATTGGCATGTAGTGTATCACGTGGTGGGCATTAGTGATACTTCATATGCTTATATATTTTATTTGATGCTTGTAGTAATTTGTAGATATCTTGAGTTAAGCTATATCATGGTTATTCCTAGTTGAAAGCATAATTGCATATGTGAATTGTTCGAAACCCTCCATTAATTTCTTTTCCCTTATTTTGATACATGTGACATTCATCCGAGTCCATTTCGGACTCCATCCCCGCATTTCGTTGAATTGAATTCCTCTCGAGTCAGCCAAAGTGATGAAAAGGTCTTGCAAAGCTAGAAATGGGTTGTATACATATTGTATACAGCAGTATACACTCATTATACAGAGATATACAGGTCAAAAACGCAAGAATACAGGGATGAGGCAAAATACATGTGTTTGGAAGCAATAAATACATGAAAAGGGCTAATATACACGCTAATATACACTAATATACACCAGGTGTATACAAAAACGGGTTTAGAATTAAACCCCCAAAAATTGCAGCAGGCCCAAGAAGGGCCCAAATTTAATCTCTCATTTACTCTTAAATTATTTAATTGTGATTATTTATTATGTGTTTTTATTCAACTCTAACTTTAGAATTATTAATTAACCTAATTAAATTCCCCAAAAGATAAGTTATTTTCTTTGTATTGGTTAACTTTTAATATTTTTTTTATTTTATTAATCAAATATGTTGATCAAACTATACTTTCTAATTAAGTTAAACCTTTTGTTCTTAAGAGATATGTTTTAACGTCTCTTCACTTATTTAAAATGATTTTCATGCTTTAATTTATTAAATTGGTTTAAATCATTTTTTCAAAATGAATTAAATAAATTCTAATTAATTTATTTTTATTAATATTCTAATCACTTGTATTTCGAGTCAAATATTTCATTTTGGATCCCTTTTTCTAAAAACAATAAAATGAAATAAAATGTGTCATTTATTTAGCTATTTTTCTCAAATTTAACCAAATATCGTAAATTATTATTCTTATGTTAAATTACTTTTTTCTTAAAAAGTCAAAAATATATTTTAGTCAAGTCGCAGGTCAACCGCATGTTAGCGGGCACTTCGAATGCTTAAATCCTTCTCAAAGTGTAAATTGAACCCCGAACCCTCTTTGATATTTTCAAATGATTTTTTCTGTTTAAATCTTTGAAAATTATAAGTTTTCTTAATTTCTTTAAAAAATTAAGTGGCGACTCTTTCTAAGTATTTCTCAAATTATTTTTATACTTAGAACATTTCAAAAAGTGATTTTTCTGAAGATAGAAAAATTACGGCACAACACCTATTAGGTTCAGTTTTATAATCCTAAAATACGCATAGGGTTTTAGTTGAGAATTCAAGAAGAGAAAAGAGGAGAAAAGAGAAAGGATGAAAGCGTTCGTCGAGATTCTTGCATCTTGTTGCGGATTTTCGCCATGGGTTTAATCAATAAGAGGTATGTAAGCTTCCATAGTGTTGGGTTCTTTCACCCACACGCCAATCATGATTTATTCAACGTAATTTCGTTCTTGAAATTTAAAGATTAGAGTTCTTGATGAGTTCTTGAGCGCCGCGTCTGGATGGGCGGAATGGATGAGCGAAAGCTGTCATGCCATGGAGTGGGGAATAGCCCTCGTCTCATGTAAGACAACTAAATGCACCTAGGTGTTCTTGAAGTTTCATTAAGTTTTAATGTAGGATTCTGCTTGGGTCAACTTTAAACGACCATATCTCTTAGAATATTAAGAGTTACGTGAGCCATAACCTATCCGATTAAAGGTAATTGAATCTACTTTCCAACCCCGCCAATTTCACGTCAATCCAATATCTGAGTAAAAAGTTATGACTATTTTAATAACCTATAGAGTGCTGTTACGAATTAGCCGACGGGAAAATATTGAAAATAATCGTTTTTGTCTTTTTACCTCCAAGAAAACCATAAACGAATTTTCTTGACTGATAAAAGGCTCAAAACAAATCAGATTTTCATCTTCACTAATGAAAATCATAATTCTTGGTCATGGAGATTTCAAGAAACTAATTCAAGAATTTAAAAAAAAAAAAGTTTTTTTGATTGTTTACCTTCAAGCTAGGGTTTCAAGGATTCTAATCAAGTCCTTCTTCAAGATTCTTATAGATTCTTCAAGAATCTTTTTCTTCTAGGTATGTAGGGCTATCATAGTGTAGGACTAGTTCGTCCTCACGCCCTACATCTACTTTCAGATCAGTAAAAGAGTAATCTAGGATACTTTCCCTAGATTTGAGTATTCTTGAGATAAGTTGATTTTGAGTTCTTGAATTCGTGTTTCTATTAAAAGTTCTATTCCTAATTATCGAGTAGCTATATTGTTATTGAGATTCTTCATATCATGAATCATAACTCTTGAATTTATAATTCAAATTCAAGAGAGAGTTAAGAGTAGAGTTCAAGGAAGCCTTTGAGTTCAATTGTGAATCCTTTGAGATCCATCATCAATTTGAGTTAAGTTTTGAGTAAGTAAGTAAGAGAATGAGAAGAGTCGTGTACATGAGTTCCATGTAGTTATGTAGACCTTTGAGTCGAGTCGTTCATGCCCATAATTCCGCATGAACTCCATAAATTGAGTATCATTGAGATGAGTAGTATCTTTAAGTTCTAAGTCTTGAGTATTGAGTTTATAATACCCTTTGAGATTATATTCCTAATCATGGGACTATTACATGCTACCCATGAAGTCCTTGAGTTAGGTTATTCATGTCAATAATTCTGCATGAACCCTATGAGTCGAGCAGTCTTGAAACGAGAAGTATATTCGAGTCCTTGAGTTGAGTAGTTCATGCTTATAAATTTCGTATGAACCCTCTGAGTTGAGCATTCTTGAAGTGAGTAGTACTGTTAAAGTTCTTGAGTTCCAAGTATTGAGTTCTATCTATGGTTATTGAAAACCTTGCATTGAGTCGTTCACGTCCATAATTCGGCATGAACCATATTTTAAGAAGTCTTTTACAAACGTTTTAACTTTGTTTTAAGACTTAAGTTTTGAGTTCAGTAAAGAGTAAAGTTTGAAGTCCTTTTCTTCAAAAGTATATGGGGACTAAGTATTCCCAAAAGTTTATAAATGTTTTCACATTTAAATAAGAACGGAAACTGAGATTTCCAAAGGGCCTTCGGGCTAGTTTTCAGAAAAGAGTAATAGCTTTCTAAATGAAGCACGCAGGGAAACTGAGATTTCCAAGATAGCATTTGAGCTAAGTTTTTGAGCAATTATCTCAAATCAGCAGAAAGAAGTATGTTTTTAAAACATAAGATCTAGTATATTTTTGAGAGTAGAATTGAGCACCGATATGGGGGAGAGTTCAGACAACTCACAGTCTCCATAAACCATGTAGCCACCATGGGTAGAAAAGGGTTATACTTTTTAGATGAACCCTTTTCGAAATAGACTAGTGGATGCATTAGGCAGTTCAGGTTCTATACCTTTGGCTGGGTATAGGATGCTCTGGCAACGTGAGGGAAATCGCTATATCATCACAATAGCTCTTACGTGATGGTTGTCGGTTAGAGAAACTCCCACATAAGTTATTGTATTTTTATATACATTAGCTTATTGTATTTTTACATACATTTCAGAGTTATGTTGTATCCTTGCATACACACAGAGTTTTCAACATGTTTTTAAACAGTTTGTTTCTTTATATTGCACTTATTTTAAATTGCTTTATATTGAAATGAGTTCAGTTATATTGAGTTGAGTATACAGAGTTGAGTACCCAGAGTTGAATAACATATCTTTGAGTTGAGTATCTTATCCTTGAGTACTTCTGAGTTGAGTAAGTTTGAGTAGTTTGGAGTATTCCTTGAGTTGAGTAAGATTGAAAAAAGTTAAGTATGTTTCCTTTTTATCAAGTTTCAAGCTTATGTTTATGCTTTAGAATTCCCCTTACATGCTCGTACATTCCACGTACTGAGACATTTGGCCTACATCTTCTCATGATGCAGACACATGTATTGATCAGGATCGTCAATAGGAGCTTCGTTGATACATCCGGGAGTTCGAGTTAGCTATGGTGAGCCTCCTTGTTTCCGGAAGATTTCATTTACTTTTCAGTTTAGACAAGATGTCGGGGGTCTTGTCCCGACTTCCATCTTTATCAATAGAGGCTTCATAGATAGTCAGTATAGTTGAGAAGCCTGTATTATTCATTTATTTTATTAAATGTTTTAAAGACTTAAGTTGCCTATTTTATGGCAAGTTGAATAATTTATTTTATTCGGAGTTTTCTTTTAAGTTAAAGCTTTCTATTTAAGTTTTATGAACTTTTATTTCAGTTTTAAGCTTTTGCATGCTTAAGTTAGTCTTCCGCTTGTAGTTAACTAGGATGAGGGTTCGCTTGGGGACCAACAATGGTTCTTGAGTGCCGGCCACGTCCAAGGTGTAGACTCGGGTCGTGACACCTTACCGTTGGTGACTCGCTACATAGGTTGCTCAAAGGTGGCTTAATAAGGACTACAATTTTATTATTATTATTATTATTATTATTAACAATATTGAAACAATAAAATAAATAAATTATTACTTGTGTAGCTCATATCATTGAGTACACAAATTTTTAAAAAATTACGTAAATATTACTAAGTAATATATTTGAGTTACAAAATAAATATATATAAAAAAAGAGTTTTAAGTTCCTGAAAAAATATTGATTTGCTTTAGCTATCTTAATAAGGGAATAATATTTTTTTTTTTAAAATTATACATGAATTAATATTTAATTCTTTAAAATAGATTGAGAACTTACTATTTTCACTTTCCTATAAAGTATAGATGAGACGAGAAGTTCTATTGTCTTTTTTTTTTTCTGAAAAAATTAATTAGTCAAATATGTGATATATATTTTTCCTAAAATTTCACATTAAACAATATTGAAAATTACAATGTATATAAAACTATCTACATTTTATGAAAAATATTTTAGAACTTCAAATTCAACAATTCAAACCTTCATATTATTAAATAAAGTTTTTATAATTATTAACATCCAAGGTAATATATTACAAACATATGGCTAACATCTTATTAACTAAAATTAATCCTTTGTTTTAAAAATAACAATATTGCAATGTAAAGTTAATAAATCTAAACCTCTAAACAAAACAAATCAATAAAAAAAAAAGTAATATAAAACTAAAAACTCCCCACACACTTATTTTGATACTAGAAAATTTGAATAATTAAAATAATATCCAAACAATGTTACAATGATATAACAGACAACTAACTGGAGTCCTTTAAGATATATAAATCTCTTGCCATAGTAGTGGTAACATGCAAATGTTGTTATTAGTTGTATGTTGGTATATTATGCCCTCTTATACTTATGTTCATGAACTTTTCTCAAATTGGTATAAAAGCTTGACTTTCAAATAAAATATCCATTTTAAGCATGGTTTTTGCATGGCTATCATACTTAGTACTTAATTGTGCTAATCCATATTTCTTCTATTTTACTACAAGTGTAGGTTCCGACATTTGAGTTGATTCTTTCTAGTTGAAGCTTGAATTGAGTTCTTCTAAGACTATTGGTATGTCCTTATGGATTCGAGGACAAGTACTTTGATGTTTCATTTCTTTCATGTATTAGACATTTGTTAGACTTTTGATTTTAAAGGGCCGTGTTTCTACTTTTGTTTCGGATATTATTTTTAGATGGCCATGTGAGACTAGTAGACTTCCGTTGTTTTAAATAAAGTTGAATTTAAAGAAAAGTTTTAATTCCGTACCATTTTCCTTATATCGAATGTTATGAATGCTATGAGCCTTGTATGAAACTTTTCGGAGTCTTGTACGCCGTGTCGCTTCCAGGGTATAGGCTTTGGTCGTGACACTAAGAAATGGAAAGAACATGGACTATAGAAAAAAGGCTGTGAAAAAATTTGGCACTCTATATTAGTCTTCTTTCATTTTAACAGTTAAATTCTATTTTTCTGTATCATTTTAATATGAAAATATTATTTTTATGATTTCTTTAATTTTATATATGCTCTTCAATTATAATTTCTTATTTTAAAAATTGACATGTGTCAGTTTATTTTAGTAAAAGAAATTAAAAATTAACAAATAAACATTGATTCTTTCTAAGAAAATAATAATTTCTTTTTGATAGTTTTTCTATATTTTTGTGTGAAAAATAACAGATGATATTGTATTTGTTTTCTTTCATAATAAATCATCGACATTTCGATAAAGTCAGTTGAATTTTAAAAAAATTTTAATGTTATAATTAGGAATGAACAAGAGTCTCTTTTTTTTATTCGTATTGAGTTATATTAAAAACTAAAAGTGAGTATTTGTGTTAGATTCAGATAGCCTAGATGATTAGAAAAAATAAAATATGAAGTGTTATTTAACTTAATTGAATGTTTAAGAAAGAAAATCAAAGAACTTTCGTTGATTTATTTTCATGCAAAAATACAGAGAAAATCTCAAAAAATAATGTTATTATTTCAAAAATAATTACATTCGCTAATTTTTAATTTTTTAATGAAAATTAAAATACACAAATCAATTTTTAAAATAAGAAACTGCAATTGAAGAACATAAATAAAAACAAAGAAATCATAAAAATTAGTATTTCGTGTTTAAATGCTACATAAAAAATGGATTTAAGGATTAAAATAGAACAAGACTAAGTTGGAGTGCCAAAATGAAAAATGAGGACAAGTTTTGAGAGATGGTTAATTGTGAACTCGATATCTATTATTCAATTTTATATATATATATATATATACTAGAAGAACATGGCCCGTGCTAGCACAAACCCAACAAAATATTATTCATCACAAATGATTGCTCGAAGGAATTATTAAGCTATTCAGATACTCATATGAGAATACAACTTTAACGTATCATCAGACAATAATATGACATGTTTGGATTTCTGTAATGGTATAATATTCGCACAATAATATTAAAAAGGGAGGAATTTGTTGTCCCAAATTGAATCTCTATTTGATCAAAAATGGTACAGAACTATATTAATTTTTTTTAAATTTAAATACAACTTCCCAATAGCATAAGTAATAAATCATTGCTAGCAACTTATATGATATTTAAAATATCTCCATTCTCATAACGTCTTTGCAGGTATATGTTCGATGTTTGTCCTCATGGCAAGAGCGGCAGACATAGCAGATCCTCTAATAACACTATACTAAATACCTTGAGATACATATTGAAAAAAATAAGTAATGACATACAATAATAGTAATGATAATAAAATGTATAAATGTACAATGATCAAGGATATAATAATATCTTTCACGATCAGAAGCCAACAATTATATATATTTAACATATCCTATCATCACATAAATGCAGTTGTGCTCAATTTGTTCTATTTTATAGAACACTCAAATTAAAAAGACCAGCAAGCTACACAAGTGTCTAATTAACACATAACAACATTGCTTTGTTTAAAATTTAACATTGCATACTAGTTACCTCCACTCTCTTTTTTTGGTTAAAAAATAAGGGGAATGTTGATTACCGTGCTCATTTGACATTTATCCTTACTATCCTTAAGGGATAATTGTGGAAGCTATTAAAGCAATTCTATAGAGATTCGAGTTCTTAGTAATGACTTTACAGATTAGAGCTTTATATAGTTGACAATGTATTATACCTTCTAACACCATTCCATATAATTAATTGGAGTCAAGCTAATCATGCATCTCAAAAGTATAATAAAATAAGTTTGAACCTTAGAAATTTTCTTTATGAAACTCAAGCTTTATGTTTGCCTTGTGTAAGAAATCTTGAGATAGATGTCTTAGCTCTCCAATCAGATCTTATGGACCACAATAAAAGATACGTCATATGCATAAATTCAAAAAATAATTTTTTTAAAAATGGACCAAAACATTACTAATAATTTGACGACAACAATAACATACTCAATTTGATAGCTTGTGAGGTGAAAAGGCGTTCTTGATATATTTCAAAACTAAACTTTATTAATAAGGATGAACAATAATTAAAGATGCTAGATAAATACTAACCAATTCTTTGATCAGGATGATTAATTGCTATATGTTTGAAAACTTGGCGCCACTTTAATCTAACAAAATGAGTCTTCACATTTATTCAGAGACTATGTCAACAACACTACTTTTAACTTGTTGGATTGCTTGAAGCATAGTAATTAGTGCAGACCACCAGGCATCACTTTTATCATAAAATTGACAATCTTTTCCTGGCCTCTTTGCCATCTGGGTCATCTCTAGAAATAGGCAAAAAGAAAAAAATTATCAAAAAATTTAATAATTCTCAATGAATTTCTAGCAGTGAAATCACATCCAGATAAAAGAACATGATAAGAAATTAGGTTTTACTGCACAGAGAATTAATTTCTTTTCACTTGAAACTTTATTTAATTAATTTGGTATCTTTTCACTTATAATTATTTTTAATAAATTATGTGTATTTTTTTAAAAAAATAAATTAAAAGTGTCCTTTAATTTTAATGTTTTAATATTTTTATGTTTCATTTGATTTTCTTCACTTATTTTGATATCCGTTCAAAATTAACTTATTTTAAATACAAGACATTTGAACTCAAATCAAAATGAAAAACAAAGAAAATAATCAATAGAAAAATAAAAGAGAAAAAACAATGAATTTAAATAAAAAAGAAAGTTTTGAAACAAGGTAAAAAAATGAGTATTAACTTAATTTAAATACAAGATTAAAAAAATGTGTATTAACTTAATTTAAATACAAGATAAAAAAAAATAAGAATGTTTTTTTTTAAAAAAATTAAGAAATTAATTTATTTTTAAAAATAATAATTTTTAATTTAAAAAATAAAAATATATATATTTACACACATGACGGGCGAGTGTGTACAAACACAACCAACTTGGGTGATTGAAGGTGCCACATCAACACAAAAGGTGCACAAAAATACGAAAAAGATGAGTTTAGAGATAATAAGATCTTAGTTAAGTTTAAGTGTATCTCTGAAATTTCGGTCATAGTCTAGGACACTTATGCCTTTTCCCTATAATTATTACTGTATATATTACTTTGACTCTTGAATTCACTTTTGAAACTTAGAGATAGATGACAATTGAAACTTGCACAATACAATATTTTCTTTGTTTCAATTTATGCAGTAAAATTGACTTTCAAATATTTTAAACCATAAATTATTAGACTTTTAACATAATTTTTAAATATATAAAATTCTATTTTTAAAAAACTTAGTAATATCATATCAAATTCACAATTAAAATATTTGACTGTCGGAATGGCACAAAGGATTTAGCCTTATTTCCCCTTTTAATTAATGTGTTTGTTTCTCTGATTTTGTTTGTTTTAAATTTTAATTGTTATTTTTTTCCCTCTTGTGTGTTTCTGAACTAACAAGGTTGACAAAGAAATCTCACGAGTTGGGCCGATTCAAATTGTGGACTTTGAAATAAGACTAGTGTAAGAAAGTGGAAGCATTTAGGCAATAAACACCATCTTTGATTTTTACTATCGTGGTTTCTGAGTCAACTTACGTGAAAATCACCGTCAATAGATATTAAATGATCATGTTCACCAAAGCTAAGACAGATAAATGAGAAGAAATCACTTAATATTTTTACTACTTCATTAGCGGCTAAATCACACCCTTAAACGGTGTTGGTGCACATTTGGATTGTTAATATTTCTCACCAAATATTGAAATTAGTAAAGATTTTAAGAAAATTATTAATTAGAAATTACCTAATAAAAATATTCACACAATCAGTGCATAATTTATGTGATTGTAGCCCAAAAAAAGTTGACCGGAGGAATGCCTTTTGTTGAAACTACGAGCAAATAGATGACTGCCACGTCTACAATCTTTTTTTTTCAATCAAAAAAATAGCACTAGTCATAACTCACAAGTATATACGTCAACGAATCGAGAAAATAACATCAAAGTTTATTGCTAAATATTGAAATAATAATTTAAAGTTGCAGAATCTTAAGTTGTTTAGAATTTGTTATTTTCTATATTTATTTTAATTACTATCTAGTTAGAATTTGTTTGTTATAATTTATATAGAATAAATTTTCTAGTCCTAGTTGAATTTGATTTCTTATTATTATAAATATAGGAATGTTGCTAGTTATTTTCAATAGAAAGAAATAGAAAGAGAATAGGAAAAAGAGAGAAATAGAAAGAACTTGAAGTAAGATTCAAGAGCTTTTGAGTTAATGAGTAAAATAATTTCCTTCAAATAAACTGTGAAACTTGATCTCGGCGGGCAAGTAAGCATTCTAATTTTGAGTACGTACATTTAGACACCTCATCTCGTTTCAATTGTACCAGTTGAAAACTTTAACTAACAAAATGATCATCTAAACACCTCCAAAATTTATGTATCACATCAGCGTTTGATGTGCACTACACATAATGATTAATGGGGACGAGTTAGACTATTTAATTGTCAATTGAAACGAAATTAATATATCTAAATATACACTTTTAAAGTTAGAGTGCTTAGTTTACCAGTCAAGATAAAATTTAATATGTTGATGTTTTATGCTTATTGTCTGAGAATAGATTCAAGACAATCCATTAATTAAATTTTATTTTTAACCATTTCAATCCTTTAAATTAGTCAAGAGTAGGCCGTTTTAATTTTAGTCTCAGTCAAATATTTTTTAAAAATATACTAAGGTTTACCTGATTATAGTTTAATTATATTATGGCAAGTTAGACATAAATATTGCATACTCTCCTTCAACTAATCCACTTTTCTGCCTAACTTCCTTGTCTTTATATACACATTTAATGTCACACAAATTCTAATCATTCTACTTTTTCTTAATAATTAAGAAAAGCTTAGGAAGTTTTCAGTAATATTAACTTTGGTTAATTAGTTACTCTTCTCAAACTCTACTTGTAATTTAAACATTTGGTTTATTACTCAAGTTAAGTATCTTCCGTACTACTATAGATTGTGATTCTACGTTTTCTTTTATATTCTTCAAAATTTAGTTATACAGATATAATTATCTGAATTCAAATTTTATAATATTGCTAAAGCAGATTGTCTACAGGATTGCAACTATGGTCAAGAATGCAAACTTATCAACACTTGGCAATTTGTTCCACAAAAGGTGCTCTTTTATAACTCTGTCTTAATATACAGATTGTTAGAGTGAATTTTTTAATTTTAATCGTTAGTTTAGATTTAGATACTACTTTAAAAGTACTTGTAGACACTAAATTTTATGAGACTCAGACAAATTCAATTTCAATTAGGGTTCAGAAAGTTTACTATGTCCTAAATGCTAACTTATGCCCATATAAAAGATAATATATAAATTTAGGAGGAGTCTTGAAAATTCTATAAATTTATGAAATGTTCGAGATCAGATATGAAGATAAGTCAGAATGCTTCTTGACAACCATCCATACAATTCTTTCATGAATATATGGAATCACAGCAAGAAAGAATCTGTAAAGTTGTCTATAAATGTAAAATCATATATAACCCCTTATTTTGAGGCAACTATTCCTTAAAATATGTTTCAAACAGTACTATAGTAATTACAATAACTAACAATTTGAAATAATTAAACCGAATATGAACAATAAAAAACTTATTTGACTCTCAAGTACTAGTTTTGTCCTACAATTTGTTGGAAGATGGTGCTCCAAGGAGGGAATATAATCGATATTGACATCAATTTTTATTATTTTCTTTATATAATGAAGGTATTTCCTATTGAAAAATGTTGAGCGATTATTTCCATAGAAATTTTGATTGAAATCATTGCAAAAAGGCAAAATAGTAGTGCTTTTACACGGAAAAATTAGAAAGTTTTTCAGTATTTCAGTGATAATTTGTTTTCCACCATGCATTTTTCATAGAGTTGGTCCAGTGGAAAATAGATGAAAAAATCGTGTTTTATATCACAAATTTATAGTGCGACTCTACCAAGATTTAATAGTACAAATTAAGTTGTTATTGTTTCATGGGCATCATGACAATTTACATTTGAATTTTTAAACCATATGGCTTTTTTTTTGCAGTCATGAAGCACTTATTACAGATTGTGAAGCTGAAAACTATTTGAAGGATTATTACATTCCTGATTACATACTTCTACCAGAAAAGGAAATACAAAATGGCTATGAAGTAGCTTCTTGTCCTGTATTAGTATTTATCAACTCCAAAAGTGGTGGTCAACTAGGAGGACAACTTCTTTTCACATATGCTACTCTTCTTAACAAAAATCAGGTAAATTTGTTATGAAGTTAAAATGTTAATAGGAAGTTAAAAGTGTTTGTCTTTCGATTTCTGTTACTATCTGTTGTTTCTTGTACTTTGATTATTTTGTTTTAGTTATTGTTTTGTTACTATCTGTTGTTTCTTGTACTTTTGTTACTTCTTTTTCTGGATTGCTCTGGACTTCTTTTCCTTGAGCCGAGGGTCTATCAGAAATAACCTATCTACCTTTGAGGTAGGGGTAAGGTGTGCGAGCACTCTGCCCTCTCTAGACTCCGTTTTGTGGGACTATAGTGAGTGTGTTGTTATTCTTGGTATGCATACACATTTCTCGTTTCTTCAGATACATAAAATTCAAAGGTTATTAAGCTCTTTGTGGAGTACAAAATGTCGCGATCTTCCAAAGTGTTCAATGTGGAAATGATTGTTTTCAGGTATTTGATTTGGGAGAAAAGGCTCCTGACAAAGTTCTACATCAATTCTACTCCAATTTAGAAAAGCATAAGCAAAATGGAGATAGCTTGTCTTATGAGATCGAAAGGAGATTGAGAATCATAGTGAGTTTAGTAATTAGTTGAAGTATTACCTATGTTTTATTCGTTGCGATATATCTGAGGTATATTTACTCACCTCTAGGTGGCAGGTGGGGATGGAACAGCAGGTTGGATTCTTGGTGTTGTATCAGATCTAAAATTAGCTCATCCACCTCCTATTGCAACCGTGCCATTAGGAACAGGAAACAATCTGCCTTTTGCGTTTGGTTGGGTAAGATACGTACTAAGATCACATTTATCATCTTGTATAACGAACAATTTATGCTATATATGACATTAAACATGTTGCAATAGTTCACTCTTGATACTGTTTTTCGGGTGATTCTAGACTCTATGAAAGTATAAAATCAAAAAGTTTATGGTCTAAATGCAGAATAATAGCACTTGTGCTTAGAGGCAGATCTAGCATATAACTAATGAGTGCTTTGTTACTGTCTATGTTTATAGAGCACTCTTATAGGTAGTATATCGATTAATTTTTCATCTCCTTGAGAATTTGTCTAATGATTGCAGGGGAAAAAGAATCCTGGTATTAACTGCCAGTCCGTGAAGTCGTTCTTGAATCAAGTGAAAAATGGAAAAGAAATGAAAGTTGACAGGTAACGTTGGTTTTACTTACGTTGTGAATTTGAAGATTCTCTTCATGTATGCTTGTCAACACATAGATATGTTTCGCGCCCTGAGGTTATTGTACCTCATATATTGCTGTAAATATTTGCTTCGTCTTGGCCTGCAATACACCATTGTGTCGACTAATCTTCAGTACATACATTGTCCAATAATTCCTCGAAAACAGTTGGTTTCAAGAATTTACCTTGTTTACATTGACTGACACTGATGCGGAAGCTGTTTGAAGGAAAATATGTGATTAATGTTCAAAAACCTTGTTTCTCTACAATGCACACACAAGTTTTTTTTTCTTCATAAAGATGATTCATTAGACCACCTTGATAAATCGGAAATGACATGATGGTTATTGTGTTTCATCAGCTGGCATATTCTTATGAAAATGAGGGTTCCTAAAGAAGGTTCTTGTGATCCTATTGCACCTCTTGAGCTACCACATTCATTGCATGCTTTTCACGGTGCGCCTCAAGCTGATACTTTGAACAAGGTATCAAATTCTGCAGTCCATTTTTTTCTTCATTATGGAAAAGCCATTTTCTTATGAAGTGTATTATGCAGCTAGAAATGTAGTTCAGCAAAGAGTATCTAGATATGCTCTGCCTATTTTGTACTCATGCTTAAGATATTAATCCTTTTTATAGATTGGAATACATCTAATATTTGATTGGTTTGGTTCAAAATAACTTTGTAACGTATACCTCACTTTGTTTTGCTTGAGAAGCCTGGTTTTCTCTTTAATAAGTTAAAAATTAAAATGTGGGATCTGCTTTTACCTAAAGGTGCATTCTGCTTATTTTCAGGAAGGCTATCATGTATTTCGGGGAGGATTTTGGAACTACTTCAGCATAGGTAAGAATTGTAATCTGTCTTTTGAAATACATCTTCAACTGGTCTTTACAATATTGTAGTACTCCATTTTGGCATTTCTAGTCCAGAAAAAAATATTTTCGGTTGGTATACATATAGCCTGTTTTAGCGAACAATTATCAGACTAGATTGGTTTTATGACACCATTGTGTATGTTGATGAAAGCTAAAACCAACAGTATATCTATACTAAAAACTGTATTTAAGAGATCTACATTTCGTAGAATCACTTCATATTTGAATCTGTTCAGTAGTGAGATGTTTCCTGTTGTGGCCGATTTGATCAAGAGCTTAATTCTTGCGTTATCTGGTGTAATATTAATATTTTCATTCCTGAGTTGAAGTTTTTCACTTCTTTTCGTTAACTTGCAGGAATGGATGCTCAAGTTTCACATGCATTTCACAGTGAGAGGAAGCTCCATCCAGAAAAGTTCAAACACCAGTTGGTTAATCAGGTCCTTATTGTCATTTGGAATATGGTGTTATAATGTTATATTTTCCTACATGTTGTCTATATTTATGTACTTCAACTGTTGGTCCTTTTGTCTTTTCATTTGTTCGATTACTTTTATATGAAGTATCTGATGTTCTTTTCTCTTTGTTCACGATTTGTTTAGAGGAATTATGCGAAGCTTGTCTGTAAACAAGGATGGTTTTGCACTTCTTTCATGCACCCATCGTCAAGGTTAGTTTTATAGTCAAGGTTAACCTGTATATATCGCTGGTCATATCATTTCTTTCTTCATTGTTTGAACACATACCATTACCTTTCTCCCTGCCCGTATGCCACTATGGTTTGGGAAATAATTTTAGCAATAGTGTACTTCCACGAGGTTCTCCTTTAGATGAAAACCTTGTACTGATACTGATTACAGTATCAGTAATTTTCTCTCGTTATTCATAGTGAATAGTGGTTGTTGGGTAGCGCCAACATTTTGCCTATGGCAAGACCAATGAGGGGGGATGGAGTGGCTTGGGTCGGAGTCATGATTGAATATGGCACTTGCTTGGTTCTCTTAGTTAAGAAATAAAGTTGTGTCTGTGCTATTAGCTATAGCTTTTGGCATAATGATAAGCACTTGATCCTAACAAGTTGTATCAGAGCCAAGGTCACGAATTCAATTTCCAAGCGCAACATGTTGCATGAGGCAGGTGTTGGGAGAGGGGGATTGTTAATGCCAACATTCTGCCTATAGCAAGACCCCATGAAGGGGCTGGAGTGGCATGGGTCATAGTCATAAATCATAATCGAACATAGTGCTTGGTTGGTTAATAATAAAGTTGTGCCCTTGCTATTAACTATAGCTTTTGGCATGATGATACGCGTTTCATCCTAACAATGATCCTTTCTTAGGACCATCATCTTTGCTTTTTACACTTTGTCGCCGATTGTCTGTCCATATCTGTTCTGTGTTACATTAGTATGCGAAGATGCTGATGAATGTAACAATGCCTCTCTTATAACTATTGTTTCATTTCAAACTAAACGTCGTTGATTGTATCTCTTTAATTTTCTGCGCGCAGAAACATTGCTCAGCTAGCAAATGTCAAAATAATGAAAAGGTCAGGTGAATGGATAGACCTACACATACCAAGCAGGTAGCAATATTGTTCTCTATTACCTACTGCATTACTTTCGCGCCTTTTTCTTAACCATATCTGTGGTTGGATATGCAGCATCAGGTCTATCGTCTGCATTAATTTACCCAGCTTTTCCGGTGGACTTAATCCTTGGGGAAGACCTAACAAACAGAAGCTGCATGAGGTCAGTTTCGATTTTCTTTAAGTATCCTCTGCCCAAATCTAATCTAAGAATGTCATGCATCAATAATGTAAAACATTTTCTGTACTTTAAACAGAGGGATCTTACTCCTCCATATGTTGATGATGGTCTACTTGAAGTTGTTGGTTTTCGCGATGCTTGGCATGGACTTATTTTGTTTACTCCAGGAGGGCACGGGACACGCCTTGCACAGGTTGTTAATTCAATAGAAACATGTTTGATTGATTATGTGTTCTTACTAATCGATCGTTAGATCATAGATGTATAATGTTATCTCTATTTCTACTCTTTTTTTTAGGCAAATAGAATACGATTTGAGTTTCACAAGGGTGCTGGTGAGCATACATTTATGAGAATGGATGGGGAACCATGGAAGCAACCACTTCCTATAGATGATGACAAAGTTGTTATAGAAATCTCTCATTTTGGTCAAGTGAACATGCTTGCTACTCCACATTGTCTATCAAAAAGTATCAATCTTCCTTCTATAGATCAAAGTTTTTTTGAAGAAGACTTGGTGGAGGAGAGGAGAAAGTTGGGTGCAGCTGATAGTTTCCGAATTCCAGATGGTTTCGATATAAAACATCGTGAACAGAGTTAACCAGTACATGTGTTAGTAGGATGTAACAGGCGTTCCTGTGAATTGTTACGCTAGCCAGGGAAATTACAGTTATAGGAAAGAAAAAAGGTTAGTTGGGCCTTTAGAATTAGCTTACATACAACCATTGTAGCATACTAGACAAATAAAAAGGAAACCAATATTGTAGTACTTTTTATCATGATATTTGAGTATCTTTTTGAATAATTTTTTAATTATAAAAGCTAATTATCTGTAATTCATATATGTCTAATTTACGTTTAAAAAAAATACTATCAGATTAAGGACCATCATATTCTGGATAAAACCATTTTTTTTTCATGAGGTCAGAATATTACTTCCTCTTTCCAAATTTGTTTGCTATAAATTATAATTTACCCTGATATAGAGAGTTTAACTAAAATAAAAAGAAAAGAGACATGAAGTTTAAATAGTACTCCCTCTGTCCCTAATTACTTGTCCATTTTTCATTTTATAGTTGTTCCTAATTACTTGTCCATTTTTCATTTTATAGTTGTTCCTAATTACTTGTCTATTTTGACAAATCAAGAAAGAACAATTTTTTTTACCTATTATACCCTCAATTAATTACTTTGAAAAAGATAGAACTTTTTGAAAATCTTAAATTTTTAATTCATCAACTTCACAATTAATAGGGGTAAAATGATAAACTCACTATATCAATAATTATTTTTTTAATAGGTAGGTCAATTCAAAAGTGAACAAGTAATTAGAGACAGAGAAAGTATAACATTAGCTAGGTATGAAAAAATCATTTATAAAGAGTGTTTTTCTTTTAATGGAGCTTTATATAATGCAAATTTCAATATAATTAGGCTCTAATGTCGATACCCGACATCAAAGGCAAACAAAACCAAAAAAAAGACAGTATAACACTAGGTTTTGTAATATTCAAATAAGATCTACAAGAAGTCATGCCAATGAAAGCAGGAGACTGAAAGCTGAATTAATTTTCATTACAAAAGTTTGTACTACGTTTTATTTTTTTGATTTTTCACCTAATATCGGATACCATGTGAGGGAAAGCGGACCTATCAAGAATCTTTTCATACAATATGACTCGAATTCGAGACCTCTGATTAAGGAAGGAATAATTTTATCCAATGCATTACATTCTTTGGTGGTGTATTCCGTTTCAATATATTTGTCTATTTTTTTAATTCATCTTTAAAAATAGCTCTTTTCTATTTTAGTTTTTTTTTAAAATTGTAACTTTATGTGTGACATATTTAACATCACAAAATTAAAAAATATTTAAACATATTTGATATATATTTAATTTAACTCAACAAAATTAAAAAAAACGTGCTTTAATTTTAACTTCTCTATTATGTTAAAATAGGATAAATAAATTAAAACGAAAGAATGTAAATATTGGTGAAAATAGATAAAAGTGGAATCGAAAACAAATTGCTATGGATAATTGGAATAAAAATAGTGATTATTATTCATTGGATATTTTGGTTTTTATATTGTTTGGATTAGGATCCAAGTCCAGCCCCACAGTCTAGGGAAAACCAGGTGCTCCCTACTCCTGTCCATACCAAACAAACAGATAATTGGATCAGCTAAATTGATACTCCCTAGATAAATACATACATCTTTTAAATTTTAATTTACTTATATTTATTTTTTTATTTTTTTATCTGATTTAAATTTAATATGAAATTCTAGAAATAAACGAAAATTAAAAAATTGTCAAAGAAATTAAAGAGTTGTCGAGAGGTATTTTTTATACATATTAAAAAAAGTAAAACAAATTAAAACGAAGAAACGTCTTTTATATATAAATGTAAATTGTAATATTTTAAATTATACAGATTTTATGATAAATATCTTATTCGTCTCAATTTTTGTATTTGTTTTTTTTTCTAATTTTTGAGAGTCAATATAGTTAATTATTAAAATTATTAGATTATATCAACTTAATATTAGTCAAATTTATATAATTTGATCTGAACAACTAAAATTGCATAAACTGAAACTAAGCAACTATATATAACTTTGTTATAATTATACAAACACTTTAAATTTATAAAGTTTAAATATTTTGTAATGACACAAAAACATTACATTATTATATATTTTATTATATTTAAACCATAAATAAAAGATCTTCCTGTTTATTAAATTCATACAAAACTAAATAATTACTATAGTGTCACTTAATTTGGAAGCACTTCACCCTTAAATATGAAACTTTTTTATGTGAATTTAAATTTAATTAATATTTAATATAAATATATAAAATTTTCGTTAGATGAATTCAAATTTAATCGACGTTCGATATGAATAAAAAATTAATAGCATAAGAAATAAAATGAACCCCCTTTCTTTCCTGTGCATCCAACGTACACACCCCACTTGTCATTCAAAACCAGGAGACACCGCAAATCCCTCTCCACCGCCTTTTTTCCTTTTTTTTTTTTAATTATTATTTTTGTATTTTTTTTTTCGCCCCCAATTGCTGTCCAATTTCCTATAAAAAAAAAAAGCGTCACTACACCTTCATTCTTCATCCAAAAACAAACAAAGCAAAATTAAGACAAAAAAATATCACTCCTTTTTTATTACTTTACAATCAAAAGGAAGTTTTGAAGAAAATGAGTTCATCAAGAAGAGCATGGATAGTTGCAAGTAGCATTGGAGCAATAGAGGCATTAAAAGATGAAGGTTTTGCTAGATGGAATTACACAATGAGACTATTACAACAACATGCCAAGACTAATTATCTCACTAGGCAGAGCCTTTCTGGAAAATCATCTACAATAATTGTTTCAAATAAAATGATTATGATGAAAGACAAGAAATTGAAGCAATCTGAAGAGTCTTTAAGAAATGTTATGTACTTGAGCTGTTGGGGACCTAATTGATAAGAGTAATCTCAATCTCAAGCAATATGTTTGTATGTATATATTTGATGATGATCACGATAAATCAATCAATAAAATGTTGTTCTTTTTAGTACTACGACGTTATGAAATCTTACATGATTTCACGCATTAAATTTCGTTGTTACAACGACACAGGTTGGTTAGAGTTATGAATGTAATATATAAATAAATTATATGAAGTTATTCATATATTAGTCATTATATTTTTTATATATATATATTATTCCTCTATAATTTATATGTGTTATATTTATGTTTAATTTTAAAATATAAAACACGTGCGTGGTGTGTTGAATTTTAGTAGGGAGTAGATCCAAATCCACTAATAGGAGTATATATACGAATATAATCCAATTTCAATTAGAGTAAGTTTAAATTAGAGACAGGCTAATTCATTTGAATATAATATTTATAATTAATTATATTTAATTTTGATTTTATATATTAACACGTTAAATATATGTATTTGAAGTTTAAATTCGGTTAAGTTCATAATATTGTAATTAATTAATTCTTAAATTAGTGGGATTTAGAAAATTTGAGTGAGGAGAATCAGATTAGAAAGTTATTAACAAGTCTAAAAAGCGAATTTGAATTTTGAATATGATTTTTGTAAATTATTTGGAAATGATGTTGTTTAATTTGCTGAAAATAGTGTTTGGAGATTGTTGGTCGGAGATTGGACGGTTGGTGGAATTTTGGACTGATTTTGAATAATAATGTAATTGGATATCACATAAAAGTCTTAACGTGTTATACCTTTTTTAATTCAAAATAAATATACTTGTAGATATTATTATACAATATATTTAAATTATTTGTATATGATACAAAAAATGTATAACAATAAATAATATTGTACAAAAATTGAACTATACAGATATAAATTTAAAATATGACTATGTGGAGTGCTAGGCTGTATATTTTTAGGAAAAAAGATAGTATGCCTTTTATTTAGGATATAAATATTAATAAATAAGACATTTTTTACTACCATTTTACACCAAGTATTTGAATTGGATCGTGAGCGATTTAATGCCTCTAGACATTTGTCCGTTATTTGTAGTTCTGGCAACAATGATGTTTGTGGCAGCGAAGCTATGGGGACAACGAGGTTTAGATTCGAGCTTAAGTAAATGCACGGAGTAGTGACGGAGTCAGAAATTTCACGAAGGTTATGAAGAATGTCCAGAAAAAGTGGAAAAAAGAAGGTCACAAAGGGGTGAGATTTGCACACGTGAATACCTAAGCGTTGACCCTTTTCAAAGGTGTCTAAAATCACAGGATTACAATACCTTATTATATCAAAAACGTTCAAAATATGTTATTTAATCACATCATATGTCATTTTACTTATATATTTGGAACTATTTTTCGATGAAGTAATAATGATATAACATAGCTTACGCCCTTGACACGGAGTACTATGTGAGTTCATATAAACATCATGAAATTAACAGAGGATCTATAATTGTTTGGTACTAATTAAATAAATTTTTTCAGCGGTCTTCATTTGTTTTTTTTTTGATAATTCTTGCTGGTGATATCAAGTGTATAAGAACGATTTACAATATGTGTATCATTAGTGCATTTACCATTAGATATTTATTATACGCAAAATAATAAGTAAAAATTAGGCAAATGACATACTATAAGAAAGAAATTACTTATTTTCCCTACTCTTTCATTAATTACCAAAAATTCCTTTTTTTAGTATTTTTCGGATACATAATATAGCAGTGTGGATACTTAATATAGCAGCGCGGATACTTTAATTAATAACGAGCGGATACTTAAATTATTAAGTTGTTAGCAGCACGGATACTTAATTAACGGGCGGATGCATAATATAACAGCGTGGATACTTTAATTAATAATGCGCGGATACTTAAATTATTAAGTTGTTAGCAGCACGAATACTTAATTAACGGGCGGATGCATAATATAGCAGCGCTGATACTTTAATTAATAACGGGCGGATACTTAAACTAATAAAGTATCCGGTTAAGTTGAATTGAGGGAAAATAAGGGATTTTTGTATTTTAGTAAAAGAGTAGGGAAATATTGAGAATAGGTAAAGAAGTGTTGTGTATTTAAGTAATTTTTTCCAAATAATATTGTAGAAATATGTATTTTATACAATAATTATATAATTTTTATACTTATGATACATTTTCTATACATATTTAGTGATGATATGCTTTCTATTACTATATATAATTTAGAGCAACTTTCACATATAGCAAACACAAAATTCATATTTGTATGCTATAGCAGAGTTAGTATAATTGCGCTTCATAACAAACATAAATATGTATATTTCGCTATACATATACAAAAGAAAGCAATTGCATAATCTGTTTTGGTATACATATACAAAAAGATCAATTGTATAAAGTGAGAGAGGCTAGTGAGCGAGCGAGATCTGGGAGAGTGGCGAGCGAGATCTAGGAGAGGGGAACGAAAATATATGTACATATACAATTTTCACGCATTTTATACATTTGCGTTTTTGTATAAAGTGAGAGAGCGAGATCTGGGAGAGGGGAACGAAAATATATGTATATATACAATTTTCTCTCACTTTATACAAACACAAACACATTTTATACAATTTGCGTTTTTTGTATAAAGTGAGAGAGGCGAGTGAGAGAGTGAGATTTGGGAGAGTGGCGAGCGAGATCTGAGAGAGGGGAGAGAGGGGAACGAAAATATATGTATATATACAATTTTCTCTCGCTTTATACAAACACAAACGCACTTTATACACTTGTGTTTGTATAAAAAATGAGAGAGGCGAGGGAGAGAACGAGAGTGACGAGCAAGATTCATCAGAAGAGAGGTGAAATAACAACAGTTTGCTATGAGGTACAATTAAATCAAACTATATTTATTACATTTAATTTGAATTAATAGTTTGTTATTTTATACAATTTTCCTATAATTTATAACTTTTAAGTGACTTTAACTTATGTGCAGTTTTGGAATTTAATAACATTTTAAAACTTGATTTGACGAGTTGATAAACGTACAAAAAAGTCCATAATATTATCATCTTTTTTGACTTATACGTCTTCCCAAAAAAAAAAAAAATTAAAGTCAAGATTTTAGCTCCACCTAAACGACAACATTCATTCCCCTAAATTTGTTTATGGCCTGAAATTGAAAGTTATCATCGGCATTCCACCATGGCTGCCGCCGACCACCGCAAGCGACAGCAGTCCGACGGGAAACTCTCGTGGCTTTGCCCCTTCACTAAATCGATATTACCGGCGAAGCGTCGGCTCCGGCTTGATCCTTCTAACAATCTCTACTTTCCTTGTGAGTCATCGCTCCTAAACCCTATACTACTTTATTGCACTTTAGGTCGTTAGGTTCGAAGAAATCGTTATTGTTTGAATTATTCATAGTACGAAGAAAAGTAATTTGGGCTCAAATTCTGTATTTTTGTTAAAAATATTCATTTCATATGTTCAAAAAATCTATTCAGAACCTATAAACTTAAAATCAAGTGATATCTAGTCGGAGTTATGATATTTATAAAGCAAAATGGTTTCTGACCATAAGTGAAAGGAAGATACTTCTGTTTTTTTTTTTTTTTTTGATAACCATGGCGTCTGGGCCAGATTGCGCTCACCTGGACTAATTCCATGAGGTATCTGTCACCTCACCAGATTGCCCACCTCGACTAATTCCACGAGATATATGTCACCTCCCACTAGCAATAGGTGCAGATGGCAAGAAATCACCTAGTGTTTTGTCTCTATTGGGAATTGAACCTGAGACCTCATGGTGCTCAATTCACTTCATTGATCACTCAATTGAACACTGGAGAATGATTTTATCAAGGAAAACATTTTGCCTTGTACCAAATAATATTATATTCATGTTTGAAGCAATGAAATTCTGTTTTAGCTATGTTATGTTGGCAATTATAGAATGATGGTTGCTGTTTTACTTTTGTGTTCTGAAGATGAACCGGGAAAGCAGGCGAAGAGTGCCATAAAGATTAAGAACACAAGCAAATCTTTTGTAGCATTCAAGGTAAAATATTTCACGCTATTTCTTGTGTTTGCTGCCTTTCAAGCTTTTTGGCATTGATAATAAATGCAGATTTAAAAAAAAATTATTTTAGTTGAAACACAGTTTGAGTATGCGGTGCCATTGATATTTTACCGGCTTTACCGTTTCTGCAACACTTTTTGCATGCAGTAGCTTACTGATTTATAACTTGCTTAAGTTATAAAATTTGTGATGTTTCTTGCGAAATCCAATTCAAAGATATTGTATTGTTATCTTAATCATTAATCCATATGGATGATTAAATAAGCAGTGGTTTAAGATTCTAATTCCTTTTTGAATTTTTAAGTAAGTTTCTGGTTCCTTTTGAATTTTTAAGTTTCAAACTACTGCACCAAAGAGCTGCTACATGCGACCTCCTGGAGGTATTCTTGTACCTGGGGAAAGCTTGATTGCTACTGGTATAAATTTCTCCTCACTTTTATTTCAATTAATTTAATATCCTTTTTTGTTTTGAGTGGAAAACAGATATTTGTTTTTACATCTTCCATTTATTTTTTGTCATGTATCTGATTGACAGTCTTCAAGTTTATTGAACAACCTGAGAACAATGAGAAACCTATAGATCAAAAGACCAAAGTAAAGTTCAAGATCATAAGTTTGAAGGTGAAAGAAGGAACTGATTACGTACCTGAGTTGGTAAGTTAATCAAACTTCTATGCCTTGAAAAATTGCAAGTTTCTCTATTAAACCACAAATTCTTTAGGTGCCATCACTGTTCCTTGGCTTATATGCATGTGTACTTTCTTCTGTTACACATTGAACTTGTTACTGACAGAATCCTGTTTATTAGTTATTCACTTACAGCAAATTTTCAAACTTGAATCGATTTTGTAGATCATGGATTTAAACATACTTTAAATTGGAAGTCATTAAGTTTCTTATTTTCCTTTCTATTCCGTGTATCTTCTTTGGTGAGAATCCAATTCAATTTGCTCAAAGATATTTTAGAAACAATGATTAAGAAATATAAGCTTTTGTCATCTTCAGTTAATAATAGAGTATATTTTCATCAGATGTTTTGAATGAAAATAGGGGAGCTCCATCAAAGTTAACAACTGAATATTCTACGAATTGCTGGCAGCCTGGCACATTGACATCTTGTTAGATGATTGTCTCTTTGTAACTTCCATTAAGGGCATTCAGTGTGAAGGAAAATGATTTCTTGAATAATGTTTACTAGAAAAATAAGTGGATTTGTTACTTATTTTCTAATGTTCGGTATGTAAGCTAAAAATATTATCCTAAAAACATTTGTATGTATATAATCTAGACAAATGCTATGAGAGTGGGGGTGGGGGTAGGGATATGGGGTAGTGGGGATGGGGGCTATGAGCATGGGGATGAAGATGAGGTGTGTTGAAGGATGGGGGGAACACAATCTTGTGGAATGCCACTTGTGGAACTTGTTTTCCCTACTTCCATTAGGGAGGTCATCTTCCTCATTTTTAAGGAACTTGTTTTCCTATAGAAAATGTTTTCAAAACAATTTGATCAACCGAACATGGGAACACTGGAAACCGTTTTCTCATTTCCTCCATACTGAACACACCCTAAATATATTAGTAATTTGTTAGATGAGGTTACAAGCTCTGCAGTTGATGCCCTTTAGTTAAGAGAGTAAGGGACAAATCTGTTTGACCAATGATCTAAAGCTAATTGGTGCTGGCTATATTCATATGGTGTGATTTCTCTTCATCTTCCATTCACTTATTGAGGAGTTGTTCTAGCCACTTTTGTTGGCGTTCTACAAAAATGTTGATTGCTGCAGAGGCTTCTTTCTGTAGGTGATGGCTGAAAAGATGTTTTACTGGTACCTTCTTTTGCTTAAAGAATTACTAAGTTGCAAGAAAAGAGATGCTTTGTTCGTAGCAACTCATTCCCAGAATAGAAAATTCATTGATGAAATTTTAGAGAGATGTGTTTATAATTGTAGCAAAACCATGACCTTTTCCTCCCTGCTGTCTACATATTCCTGTTGTTCTTTTCCAGGAAAACCTGATGTTGGCGATTTCTACAATGAAAAAAGCCTTTGACATATAGGCTTGATGTGAGGCTTTCTTTTGACAAGTTTCTTTGCTAATCTCAATAGCTTAATCAGCTAAACATCTTAATATTTTCTTTTATGATGAAGAGAGTAGCATTACCGAGATTGAAAACTTTTCAGAACTTAATGATATTTAGTTGCTTTTGCATACAACTCTGAAATATAAATTTTCCACCTCCTGTATTACAAAAAATGAGAAGGATAACAATTTCATACATAATCCATCTTTCAGTCATAGTTTTTATCATTCTGGATATCTATGATTCCTTTTTCCCTTCATCATCATGCGTTACTCCTAGGTAAGTAGTCTTGGTGCAACAGCAGGACTACATTTGACCTGGGTGCTATTATTGGTAGAAAACTTTGTAATGTAAGAGGTAAATCATAGGTCGCAACCAAAACTAAAATGTGGGATTTCTGTTGCCCTTATATCGAATATCTGGTCTGTATCCGAAGTAATAGTTCTTAGTGGTGTAGCACTCATTTGTTTGTTTTATGCAGTTTGATGAACAAAAGGATAAAGTCAGTATTGAGCGTACTCTAAAGGTGGTGTTCTTGGACCCTGAACGCCCTTCTCCAGTAAGTGTTGAACATGTTATATTTGTTTGTTTATACATTGTGCTAATGGGCAGTCTCCAACCAAAGTTATTTTAATGATTAAAGGCACTGGATAAACTAAAACGTCAGCTGGCCCAAGCTGAGGCTGCAACAGAAGCTGAGAAGAAACCTCCTGTTGACACAGGTCCAAAAGTTGTGGGAGAAGGTTTAATAGTAGATGAATGGGTAAGTATCTGCTATTTGTGTAAAGACATGAATAATTCAAAGTCCCGGCTTACTTCATTCCTCTAACAATGTGTTTCTGCTCAATATGCTTTATAGAAAGAGCGGAGGGAGAGGTATCTTGCTCGGCAACAAGTTGATGCAGTGGATTCAGTAAAGCAGTAGAGAGTGTTTATGTAAGTGCGTCTTTTTCCAGAATAGCAATGTAAAATCAGATCCACACTTTTTATTATTGCCTTTCTTTGGATTGATGGTGTAGAAGGTTAATGCAATGCTTCATGTAAAGAAGAACAATGAGTGGAGATTTAAGATTATTTAAGATTAGAAATAATTATATTTGGGAAAAGATACAAGTAGCACACATGGAGAATAGAATCAGACAACACTTGATATGAGATGTTCTACATGACCTCAAAATGTACGGACTGCATAGATCAGAATCTCCTTTTCTTTCTTAAACTCCGTGTCTGATCAAACATGAATTCACATAAATTGAAACGGAGAGGTTACTACATACCACAATCGAAGGACATATAGAAGGAGGGGGATGTGTTCCTTTCTCATAACAGAAAAGAACGTTACATTCCACAGGAGAATTCTTTGTTTGTTGCTTTTCTTAAAAATCAAAATCATCCTGATTAGGCTTTGGTGAAGTGAGCAAAGCTGTATAAAGCCTGAGTCTGTCTTCTGTCAACGACGAAGATCGAGACAACGGTCTTCTTGGTCGAATGAACGACAACGATGTGAGTGTCAACCGGTGTCTATATCTCCTCCAGGCCAACTGAATAGCAACGGCAGCCCAAGTTCGCCATCCTGGAGAATAATATCTGGCGCTTCTCTTCACTTTCTCATTCACAAATGTGTAGCGAAAATGTTGAGTGACATACTTGACATCGTCTGCTTCGAGGCCAAACGCTTCTGTGGTCTCGAGAGTCACTAGCGATGAGGAGGAAGGCGGTAGACGCTCCACAAAGGGTTTCCGGAGGCACCTGTTGGGGAAAAAAAAGAATGAAAAACACAAAAGATTTAGGCTTGAAACATGTCAAAATATACAAAAGCCTGTTTACCCAAGCTTTTGGGAAGCCAAAGGTGTTATCATTCTATTATAGTGATTATTCCGATGTCATACACAGATAGGACCATCAATTAACCTTGTATACACTACCTTCTTAGTTTACTAGACCAATTTTTCAAATTAATTAGCCAAACACAAACTACTCTCCTCCGAAATATTTTAAATCACTTGTAACATTACCATGAGAGAAGTTCGTCGCCGCTGAAGTTTCCAGGGCCTAACATGCAACAACTTTTGACACCATCTCGAAGTTCTTGACTGCTTTGGAGATGGCCTCTCACTATGAACAACATTCTTTGAACTGGATCACCTTCTCTTGTTATCTTTAAGAAAAAAATCGTGGCGTTTGGATCAGTTTGTAGGCACGTTGACTAATTCTACGAAATATTTGTCACCTCTTACAAGCAACATGTACTAGGAATATGAATGTTTACATGACATTTAAACTTACGGTTTCCCCCTTTGTGAAAATCAAGGACTTGACGCGATCGCATATGTTCTCCAGGACCAAATTATCCATATGTTGAAACAAAGGAACCTGAATAAATATGTGCAAAAAATAATTAGTTTGGGCAATTACATATGAATGATTCTATCCCAGATAAGCTTAGTTGATTGCGTAAACGACCACTCAATTTTTATTTTATTTCACCAAAGTTACTAGACTATTTCTTGTAAGAAAAATAACATTACTTTGCACAAATATAACAGAAAGTTAGAATGCTATTTCTATTCAACTTTGCCTAAGAATCACAACAACATACCCGTTGTGTGACTTTTTTATTACAAAAAATAATTTAATGAATTCCGTAAATATTATAATAAAATCGAACGATTTTTTCGTTACAAAATATAATTGAATTAAATAAAATCAAAATTGAATGACCATCAATCTCACATTTTAGGCCCATTGTGTTATCAGTCCCTTTAAACTAAGAATACACTGACCAATCAAATTCTAGAAAAGGGTACGTACTTGTACAGCAAGTTGGATTGTTTGGTGTTAGGGATAAGAATAAATAGTCAAGGAATAAAAAAATAGTCCTGGGATAAAAAAAATTGGTGTCTTGTTTGGTTGCCATGTTTGGGACAACTTATCCCACCATGTATACCATAGTATTGGGATAAGTTATCTCATATACATGGTAGGATAAGTTATCCCAGGATAATTAGGATAACTTAGCTTGTTCCTAAGTTTTAATCCTCATTCCATTTTAACTTGTTTGTCCGATTTTAATTTGACATAAAATTTAGCAAGTAAAACAAAATTATAAATTTTAGGGGAAATGGCCAAAAACGCCTTTAAACTATGTGAAATGACCAAATGTCCCCCGTTTATTGTTTGACTCAAAAATGCCCTTACCGTCAATACTTTGGTTCAAAATTGTCTTTGCAGTCAATACTTTGGTCCAAAAATTCCCCTATAGTTACTAAATGAGTGAAAAATGCCCTTTTCCGAGAAGTTAGAATTAATGTAAAAAAGATACTCCCTCTGTCTCATTAAATTAGTTTGACTCGGCACGGAGCTTAATAAAGAAAGAAAGACTTGAAAATTGTGGTCTAAAATAAGTGATAGATGTTTGTGTGACTATAAATCATTTTATTAAGGATAAAATAAGCATTTTAAAATTAAATTATTACTTAATATAGAAATGTGTCATTCTTTTTGGAACTGACTAAAACGAAAAGTAAGTCATATAAATTGAGACAGAAAAAATAGTATTTTTTTAAACAGACTAAAAAGGAAAATAAGAAAAAGTTTACCTGTCTAACCAAGTCCAAACAAAGATGATATTTGATGTCTCTTCTAAGTCCCTCAGGAAGGTTGCTTATCATCTCATATTCATCAACTCCTCTTGTTGCTGCAAATCTATGCCTTTCATAATTTCTGACCCTTTGCTTGAATCCTTGAGGCAACCTTCTTCTCCTCATCCACCATTCTACATTTCTCATTTTTAGTTGCATTGCTTGTTTCTTTGATGTTGTTGCATGCAAGAATACCTTCACCACAACATTATTATAATTACTATTATATGACCATAACATATACAACACCATTACATTGTTTGGTTGCTGGTTAGGGAGTGAATTGTTTACGTATGCACTTGGTATACAATTCAACATAATACGTACTATGTTTGTCCATCATTCTATAATTCTACACAAATAAAACATGTAGTACAAGTTCTGAGTCAATTTATGTATTTTATTTTATGCAATATATATAGAAGATGGAATAACTAGGTCATACCTAAACCAATCCTTACGCACATAACTATAATCAACAATCAAACAACCCCTAATAACATTGCATGTTCTCTATTGTCAATGTTGACAATAACAGAGTCAGAATTTACACTAAAGAAATTCAAAATATAAAATTATAAATACACAAATAAGTCAAGAAAATTCAATAGCTATATTGAGATTCATGTTTAGGAAGGTTACCTTGATATTACCAATCAACATAGTGACAAGAAGAAGACCAGTAGTGAGAACAATGATTATGAATACATCTTCCAACCAATCTGTTGTGCTCTCTAAATTGCCAAATGTACTGCATGTAAAATTATCATATAATTAAATACAATATTCTGATTTGTTATTTTATACTACAGTGACAAGTAAATTATTTTATGGGGTCAGACTTCCAACCTACTACTATTTATTTTGCATCGAAAATATTGAGTTTAAAGATAAAAACGGTGTCATGACAACGCTACATCCGCCTCTGATTGTTTTAATGGCTATAATTAAGTGAAACGTTTAAAAGAGAAATCAAAAACAAATACTCCTATGACTAATTAAGGGCTACTAAATATTCATTTTTAAAGTTGTACAAAAATCTCAAAAAGACAGATAATATGAACGGAAGGAAGTTATTAGTGATCTTTCATTTCTTACTAAAATTTTCTCTTATATCAGTCAATCAAATAGTATAAAAACTGTATCTTATTATGTAGATTAGACAAGACACACTACACGAAAATAAGAAATTAGTGACAGATTTTTTTCCATAGTTAAATAGTAAAAATTCTATGTTAATCTCATTTAGTTATAAATTAGAAACGGATAATATAAAAATTCAATTAGCCAGAAGCTATTTAGCGATGAATTAGCTAGGAATTACTGATAAATTCTTAAAGCTAATCCATGTTTTCAAGAAGTGATGGGTCACCTTTTAAATTAAAGAGATAAAGTAAAATATGTACGTACGTACCTGAGAGTCATAAGACCCCAGAAGATGGGAAATAATATTTTCTCGAAACGATTCTCATTTGTGACAAGTTGAACAGTCCATTTATAAACTCCATAATCAAAATTGTGTTCAGAGGCTAGACATGTTGATCTTGGAATTTTGGTCTCACCCCATATGACTCTACTTTTATGCTTCACCAAACTACTTGTTCCATAAAATATTTGCTCTTCACATGCCAACATTCTTAGGCTACAACCATTTGTAACTCTGCACTGTTGTTTCAAACATTTTGCTGCCCTTTGGATTCCTAGCAAGTACCAACATGCTCCCACTGCCTGTATATATGCTCATATTTTAGAGTGTAACAATTCGGTATGAAACATAAACGTGTCTTTTAACTTGACGTTAATTAACATTTATGTTTGTCCTTCAACTTTGGATATGCACAATATTAGTTACTTAAAACTTGTATAAAGTTGAACAAGTAAACACATGGCGTCTCATACAAATTGTCATGTAGTGTATCTACTCATTCAACTTTATACAAGTTTAAGTATCTATTGTGCACGCACACCCAAAATCGAAAGATATAAATATCAAATGAGAACAAATTAAAGAACATGTATATGTATTATGTCTAATAAAACAAGAAAATATTAATTATCTTTTCTTGATATGTTAAAAATGATAAGTAAAAATAAAAATCTATTTTTTAAAATACTGAACAAATAAAAATGAACGAATTGAATATGAAAATAGTGAATACTTACGTGAGAGGCAACAAAATAAGCAATCAAGTTAAGAGCAATTCCCCACCAAACAGTACCAAAAATGTATCCAGAGAGATTCTGCATGCGTCTTAGTAGGCAAACTGAGTGATAAATTTTGGGCAGATATTGAAACAGAAACATTATTAATAACACTGTCATCACTGTTGTTGTATATCCTTTCTCCAGTAAACCTGGAATCCCTACCCACATTACTATCTGCAACAAAATAATATCAAATTATTAATTAATAATTCCCTCAAACTTCTAAAATTAATAAATATTATTTACTAAGCTACTGAATGTACATGTCAAAAATATGGATAGTCCTATTAATTAATGAGGTAATTTTATTTTGATCGCTTGGTTCGGAACAAGTTATCTCGTAATTAATTATTAATTAAATATTCTGGAATAAGTTATCCTAAGATAAGTTATTCCTCCATGTTTATGAGATATATAACTAATCTTATCACTAAGATATAAATGGTGGAATTAATATTCCAGGGTTGTCTAATATAATACTCCCTCTGTCCATAATTACTTGTCCACTTTTCCTTTTATAGTTGTCCCTAATTACTTGTCAATTTTGACAAATCAAGAAAGGATAAAATAATTTTACCTATTATACCCTCAATTAATTACTTTGAAAAAGATGGAATTTCTTGAAAATCTTGAATTTTTAATCCATCCACTTCATAATTAATAGGGGTAAAATGGTAAACTCACTATGTCAATAATTGCTTTCTTAATAGGTGTGTCAATTCAAAAGTGGACAAGTAATTAGGGACAGAGGGAGTATCTCCAACCAAACGTAGGAGAAAATAATCATGCATTTTATCCCTGGATTATTATACCTTATACCTCATACCAAACGACTCCTAATAATGTTGGTGTTCGCACAACTTAAAAATCACTATTTTCTCATTGAAAAATGTTCAGCGGCGATTTGATTGAATCAATGTGAAAAAAAAAATAGTAATTATGAGGAAGCTTTCCAATATATCAATGAGAGTTTGTTTCTCACGCTATGTATTTTTCTAGCTGATTTGGTGAAAAATAAATTAAAACATTATGTTTTATAACACAAATTTTCTACTAATTTACGGTGAGAAAATCTTTATTTCTAGCAGTATCAACTAAAATCTTGCGGCTTCAAGATACATTTTATACACATCACGATCACAAATTCGAGTTTGGCATCCGTTTTTGTCCATACATATATATATATTTAAAATATGAAATATAAAGTCTGAAAATCATCCTTTTATCTGTTCATTATATAGTGTTGATTCTATAATATTAAAAAAAAAAAAAGGACAAGTAAAAATTTTTTTAGAGGGCCCCCCTTTTTTTTAGTTATAAATAGATTATAGGAGTAGGGTTTTTTTTTTAAAATATTGAATACTATTTGTTAAATGTTTATCAATTCTTTTTATCAATTTCACTACTTCTATCCAAATATATATAGTAATTGCTTATTTATAAAACTAATTTAGTACCTAAAACCATTTTTGAACACTTGATGTTTATAATCTACTTTTAAACATCTAACCCAAAGGGGCTATTGGTGACTCAGAAGCTATATATAGAAGAAAATAAAAAAATAGACTTGGGAGATATCTGTGAGGTAGACTACTCCTCATTATATTATCGTACAAATTTGTTTGAGTTCCTCTTTCTCTACAAAAAACAGACGAGATGCAGAATCTGAAGTTTATGGCTTTGTGATTCTAATCGTTTTAAGTTATTGGATCCTAAAAGTAATAACTCGAGGTTATAATAGTAATAAATTTGTAGTAATATTTAATGAATGTCTTAAAAATAATATAATAATTTTAATAAAAAATTATTGAATTCGACCGAACCGTAACGCAAAGTTATCACGGCGTGCATAAGAACCAACGGCCATGACATGCATGCCTTTGTCTTCTTTTACTAACAATTTCATACTAAAATACAAAACACGCATCACCATTTATCATCACAATATATTGTACATACACCACAAAAGAATCATCTAGGTTTATATTTTCTTTGATTCTTTGTGTTTAGCTTATACTTCATCGATCAACATCTAAAAATTTAACCTGTTAGATAAAAAATATTCAACAAACGCACCTGAGGTAAAGGAAGGATGACAAAGAGATCGAAAAAGAAACCCTTCTTGGATTTCAAGTATCGTAAGGCCACAAAACATCGAAAACTCTGGTCTTGATGTAGTCGAGAACCTCGACTACTACTACTAATTCGATTTTCATCCATTTTTCCATCGTAAGGACGTAATTTATGCATCTTGAATTGTATCCACATGTTCCATAAATGCATCGCATCGGTCATGCATCGAAGAACCGTGACCGTTACCGCGAACCAACCGTCGATAAAAAGGCACATGCAAGTCTCGCTTATAGAAAGGGCGTAGAAAAAAAGAGGATCCACAAATAGCCCCGTGGCGCATACTAATAAAAATACTCTATTCCATTCTTGAACCCAAGGCGCTCTAGGGTCTATGACTTTCCACGAGAAAAAGTTTGTTAGTCCTCCTCTTCGACTACGACCACTACAAATGTTGTAGTCATTAGAATTATCATCTTCTTGTTCCTCATCTTCTATGTTATCTTGCTCTTCCTCGTCCATGTCATCATCACTTCGATCACTATAATTATTTGATAGTTCAAGTTCATGATGACTAGCCATTAATTTTTTTTTTCCTTTTATGGGTTTGGGATATGGAGATAACAAAGAATGAAGAGAATATATGTACTGATTTTTTTGGAGTTAGGAGGGGATATATAATTTGAAACAATTAATAATAACAAGAAGAGGACATAAATTATTGTAGATATGGGAAGAGCATGACCTGACAAAAATGATAGGAACTTCCATGACTACCCTTATGTAATTACAAAGACATATACCAATAAATTAGTTTTAAAAATGTAATCAGCGAAATTTGTTTTTGAATTTTTTGAAATTACTACTAACGTTTTATAATTAAGTAGTTTTATTTTATTTCATTTTTGCCAAAGATGAAAAAGCACTTTCTAACGGTGTTTGGTTGGAAATACTATTTTCCTCTAATTAATATAAAAGAATTATTAAGATATGATACATTCCATATTTAAAGACAATAATTAAAAGACAACTTGTCTTTATTACTCTTTTAAGTCTTTCCAAATTCTTCTTAATGAGATTTAAAAATAGTTGAAATCAAATTAAATAAAAAATAATTCTAGAAAAAGAAGTTAATACATTTTTAAATTTTGAATGATTTATTTATATCGAACTAGAAGGAATATTATAATATTTACCATCTAAGAGTACTGATGGCTATTTGATGGGGACATTAACATGGGACCAAATAAATATTTTTTGTAAGCTAATGTATGTAATGTACGTAGGCAAGAGCTATTTAACTTTTTGGAGAAAGGCATACTTTAGTAACTTTTGTTTGTCATTTAAATCCTTTGTGTAACTTTCATTTTTCCTCCAAATATCTTTCAATAACTTCAATTTTTCCATGTAATGACACTTAATTAATTATTTCAGTCATGATAAGTGTATAATATAACACTTGTAAGTTGTATCGCACAATTATTTCTATAACGATTTGAACTTTGGACTACATCATATATAATCTCTCTTGTTTCCCTGCCCTCCACTTCACATTATCGCAAGTGTAATGTTTTATACATTTTGTATCATCAAAACGCTATACGTATCATAAAAAATAAGGTAAAATTACTATTTTTTTTGTTCCAATAAATCATTTGACACTTTTCGTTTTGGTCAGTCATAAAAAGAATAACACATTTTTCTATTCAATAACAGTTTAACTATAAAATTCTCATTTTACCCTTAATGACTATTTCATGCCACACAAAATCTATGACTTATTTTAGACCAGAATTTAAAAGTTTCTTTTTTAAAATTAACTTTACTCAATCAAACTACATCATATAAACTGAAACAGAAGGAACCTTTGTTATATCATGTTAACAATATGGATAATATAAAAATTATTGAGAGTGTTATTATATATAATTTAAATTCTAAAAGTAACAAAAAAAAAGAAGTTGAAATGGGGGGTAATTTAGGAATAAGTGAAGAGAGAAAGGAGAGACAAAGAGAAGTTGAGTCGGGCAGGTTGGCAAAGGGGCAAAGGTCATATTCACGAATAAGTTTGAACAACACAGGTTCTTCGCACTTTCCCTCATTTTGTTTGTTTCTTAAGTCAATTATTATACCAAAAGAAAACTAATATATATATATATGAAATATAAGTTAACCACGAATAAAATCTGAAAAAATAAGAATATTATTGATAAAACGATATGAGTATGATTTTATTCCTTCATTGATTCTTTACTAAGATTTTTCCGTTAGTGACGTATCTCTCGAACTATAATGATTTGAATTTGATCTCTTTGAAAAGATTTGTGGATCTTCTTGAAGTATTTGATTATCAAGAAAGAGTCGGACATATCTTGATCTCTTTATCAATATCCCAAGAGTTTATGAGATATTCGAGATACTCTTTAAAGATATATAATATCCTTTATATAAGCTATAGCCTATAGGCATATATATAATATAGTATTGTTTATATAGACATGAACTAGGGTCCCAACTAGAATTGAACACGTCGGGTAAAGTCTTATAAATTTCAATGTCTACAACCTAATTTAAGTAAGTGAATAATTTTTTTAAATCTAATGGTCTAAAATGATTGATATGTCAAATGTATTAAAATGTCTCTTAATTATATGATTTTAAATGGGAGAAATTACGCGGATAAGCAAACATATACTAGTTAATTAGGTAACATAGCTATAGTTTGAATTAATTACCACTCGCAGCCTCTTTTTAGCTATAATTACGTGCGTCTCTCTTCTCTCTGCCCTCTCTCGCTCGCCTCTCCCAATCTCGCTTGTCAGACATACAAATACATATGTATACCAGTTATATATATACACACACAATTATCTGACATATATACAAATATAATTCACCTCTCTCCACTCTTTGCCCTCTCTCGCTTGCCTCTCTCCTCCCTCTCCTAGTTTCGCTCGCGTCTCTCCTCCCTCTAACATGTAGCTACGGATAATAATTAACAAACCATAGCTATGAAGCCTAATTAAATTATTTTTAGTGGCTATTTGCGAAATTTCCTCTTTTAAATATGTGATGTGGAAACTTTAAACAAAAAAGTACATTTTATATCATAATTGAATCACTTTCTTAAACCAAAAATAAGGAAGAATTGAATCACTTACTAAGGAAACACACTTTACGTACAGAGCCGTCATGAACTTGAACACATCATCTCAATATTCTCATATTTCTTATCTATCATTCTTATACATATGAAATGTATAAAATATTATCTATTTTAATTGTTTAATTGATTACATAAAAATAAATATTGAATTTTAATATAAATGAATAAGTAAAAGTGGACGAAAAGTATATCAAATAATCACGAGTTTAATGTACTATATTTAATTTGTCTACTTTCATTTGTTTGTTCCACCTCACAAATATCAAGAATTAAAAGCTCCTTTTGTTTCTCAAAAAATGAATTCTCATGTGACATAAAGTTTGAGATGGGTTGCAGTAGGTCCTAACGAAACTAAAAATAAATAAATTATACACGTGATTTTGAAAAACTCATAGAATATCATATTTGTGACTTTTACCTATGGTCTAATGCAATTACTTTTTTTTACCTCTTCTCAGAATAGCTTTCGTCCTTTTTATTTTCACGGTGATTTGAATTCATAATCTTATAATTGAAAGTAAAAGTGCTTATCATACGAGAAACTTTTCCTTGTCACTATTTTTGAACTTGTTTTGACATTTAACCCGAATGATCCAGTGGTTTGGGCTTGAAACTTTCATGTTGAAGGTCTCAAGTTCGAAGTTCCTTGCCAGTGAAAGGAAGAGGTTTTCCTTCTGGCCTGGGTCGATCAAGCCCAGTGCGGGATACCTCTGTGGTTTGCGAGCTATTGCATAGGAGTGGGGGTTTTATTTTGCGCCCAAAAAATAACAGCTATGGGATTCCTTTGTCATAAAAAAAAAAGTTACTTATGTAGAGCGCGAATTTAAAAGCTTAAGATAACAAACAAATTCATTTTTACCCTATTCAAACAATGTAATTTTTCGATAGAAACGCTGTCATTGCACAATGAGTAAGGTGCGGAGCTATTCTTTAAAGACAGATTTGATATATTCCAACCTTCCTGCTGCTTTAATTTGTATTATTGTATAGTCTCATTGGAAGGCAGTACATATTCTAGGAAATCAATTGAACCCTATTTTAACTTAATTCTGCCCCTGGGTCCAAACATGTCCTATTTGCGATCCTGGTCCATCATAACAGAAACAGATATAAACCATGCAGGTTTTTTTTTTTTTTTATGTTCGATATTTGTTTTGAAATCCGACTAATCCAGATTCGCATCAAAAAATTTCACATTGAGACCTGGGGATAAAACACTCTCTAACAATAGCGACTCCTTATTATTGATATATAGTAGTATTTTTCTCCAAGGTTTCTTCTACCTAACACAGTCTAACTAAACAAAGCAGATATAGATGGAGCCTGTTGCAATGTATTTAACTGAATATGGGCGTATCTAGGGGTGAGGGTGTTCATCTGAATTCCCTTAATAAAAAATTATATTGTATATATAATGTAATATTTTTTTTGTATATATAAAGATTTTGAATCCCTTGTTAGGACTCAGTGATTTCGGGAATTCAAAATCCACCTTGAGATTCCAAATTTAAATCCCAAAAGGTAAAAAATTTTGAACCGCCGCTGAAACTAAACCCTATATATATATATATGAAAAACCACTAAAGTTTCAAGAGATTGTATGATTTGTTGACACATCTGCAATATGCAAATGTACAGTGGGGTGTGGGTGTGAGTGTGATAAAATTCAGCAGAGGACCACATGAAGTTATTTTGTATCACACATCTGTTTCAGAAGTAGCTTTGCTCATTCTATAATTATATGCTACTCTTAGGCCTGGTTTTGTCAAATATGTAGTCCACTCGTCTCAATTTTTGTGACACTCTTGTTATAAATCATAAATTTCAAAAGTTTGTTTTTCGATCAATTAAATACATTCACATAAATTGGGACGGTAAAAATAGTTAAATTTGTAGTCAACAGACATGACGGACTCGAACATTATTTCTGGCATATATTAACAGAATTTGTACCCTTTCTTGAACTTTAGCTGTTCTGTTTTTCGATCAATTAAATACATTCACATAAATTGGGACAGTAAAAATAGTTAAATTTGTAGTCAACAGACATGACGGACTCGAACATTATTTCTGGCATATATTAACAGAATTTGTACCCTTTCTTGAACTTTAGCTGTTCCCTGGGATTCTTTCCTGCTAAAGCAAGATTTCTATATTTATTGACTTGCATATGGTCCCTTCTATTTACAGCTCTATATGGAAATGCTTTGTAGGAAAGTCCAAGAGTCTCATTTACGACAGGTTTTGTGAATTCAACTGAATATATTGTTTACTGCTCAAATAAATGCATACATCTGCATTGAATTGAGATATTGAATTGATCCTTATTTCTCTAGGTAAATAACTTAACATCTAACCAAGTGAACCATTCAACCTTTTTGAAACGTGGGTACCACTGAATAATATTATATCAATTCTAAAAAATAGTGTACATATAATACTTGGTTTTGTGGAGCGATCATGAGTTCACGTGCATCAGTATTTACCCAATATATCCACCCCTGACTAGGAGTGACTTCCTGGATTCTATTGAAAAACACAATTTTGTTTCTCAAAATTTAAACTAGTTGAAATAATCAACATCACCATTCTAAGTAAAAACTCAGTTTGTTTCAATTTGTAATGTGAGAGAATAAAGGTGTTGCAAGCTAACTAAATACTGTGACACAAGACTACTCTTGCTCACTCGACACGAACATACGAGACCACGAGTCATCCAACACGATCATTACTGAACAAGAATTGGAGATCAAATGCAGATAAATTTCCTGCCAATGATCAAGATGTTTAGTCGACTCCCGATAGGTTTTACTACCGCCACCACCAGAAAAGTAAAATTGGTTTTACAACCGATAGGTTAATGCTGATTCGCCAGACATCAACACCCAAAAAAAAGAAAGAAAAAGACCCTCCGAATTCACTTGAGTACCAAGCTTGATGATCACTGCAAAAAACTACAATCTTAGATTCACACACACCATCATAGGATTGCCAACAGAGTGACTTAGTCCTGCACTTTATCTGGAATAGAACGCCTCCATATGCCAGCCAAGGCACTACCAAATATCGAGTGACAAACACTAGAAACTGCACATGGTACTGCAGTAAGTGGATTACCGAAGTGCTGAGTGGCTAGAACTACTCCAAGAACCGAGTTCTGCAACAAACAAAGTACAATTTAATGACAACACAGAGCCTTACTAAAAGGCATGATATATCAAGGGCTTATCTAACTATTCAAGTGTTATCTTTGCCATGATTGTTTTTCAGGTGCCATTTTGGCAATGCATTTATGAATAGTTTCTTCAGTTATATAATGAGGATCGAAAGTGAACAAATATTTTCTTACCTGCATGCCGACTTCAATAGATATTGTCCTTGAGGAGGACACATCAACTCCAAGCATCCTCGCAAGTACATAGCCAAAGAAGAAGCCAGACGCATGAAGAAGAGCAGTAGCTATGACAACCTGTTGACCTGACATAAGGATTGCGGAAGAACTCTGTGCAATTGCATTTCCACAAAGAACTGCAACAGTTGCTACAGCAATAGGTGGCATCAATGGAGACACAAATTTGACAAGGCCTTTGAAATACTGATTCAGAAATGCACCAGCTAATACAGGAAGAAGCACCACCTGTATTTTGACAGGGTTTATAGTTTATTAATTATGACAAACTACAATATTGATAAGCCAACAACCAGATGAAGGAATGGACCTGTAAAGTGGACATGAAAAGCCCAGCTGCATCAACTGCGACAAATTGCCCTGCAAGTTTCTCTGTTAGAAAAGGAGTCATCACCTGCATGTGTAACCAGAAAGGTCAATTAACTTAAGGGAGCTCTCACACCATCAAATAGGATGAGAGTATCTGCAATGATATTAAGGGAAGTGTGGGAACTTTTTCCACATTACTTAAGAATATGAGTGTACTAACAAAGAACTGCCTGCCAGTCTTAGACAACAGTGCTCTGGTGGCCTATTAATTGGCAAGATGATATAATACTTTGTTTATTACATTTAGATATAAAGATAGCCATTTGTGTCTTTTTTATGAGTCCCAAACACGGATTTTCCTACCAATAATTTTGTTGTTATAGTTCAACACGGATCAACTATCTAAGAAAACTACTTATAAGAAAACATTTGAAGACCGTAAATCTTCTTATTCTTGAGTATACAGAAAAACTTTCATGTTCTGGACTTTACACATTTGTATTTTTATTTCTTTTATGACAAGGGAAACCCATAGCCGCTACCCTTTGGGTGCGCATAGGGTAAAACCCCCGCTCCTATGCAATAGCTCGCAAACCACATAGGAGAGGTAACCCGCACTAGGCAAGTCCGGTGCGACGAGCTCGATCCAGAAGGCAAACCCCTTGCTTTCGCTAGCAAGGGGTTTCGAACTTGAGACCTCCAACATGGAAGTCCCAAGCCCAAACCACTGGGCCACCTCGAAGGGTGACTTTACACATTTGTATGACCATTCAATACTCAGTTTTATGCCTTCTAACCCCGCATCTTCATTGCAGTCTAGAGGTAAGTTAGTTGGACCTGTTTGCACAACTACTCTGATGGTAGTGGTTGATTAAATTTTTTAAATGATTGTAACTAGCACTGAAGCTTTGTCTTTGACTATGACAACAATTGACTGCTTTGACATTCTTATTGTGCCTGCATTGCTCTTAGGAGAAAATAGACCAACTCCTCCCAATGCTTACATGCTTTTGGAATCAAGAGAATTCCCAAACTCAAAGTAACTTGAAAAAGAAGCTCTCCAATTTTATTTTAGTTGCTTGTTGATTATTCTGTCAACAACGCATTTCTTTGTTGTCCAGCAGCTTTCATCTCAAGAGTAAAAAGGTTACACATTTCTCAATAAGAACTATTTCGTCTAAGTTTCTTTTAGGAACAAACTGTTTTCGGTCAATTGTTCTTGTGATGCATAGAACACACGACACACTATGCACGGATATAAATGTCTTATATTGGCTAAGATATTTATCAACCAAATAATGAAATAAAAGCTACCAACCACAGCAGATAGGGTACTTGCAGCAGTCATCAAAACTGAAAGCGCCACATTTCCACTGCAATAAAATGAAGTATCAACACCTAGTAGGTATTATAATGAAAATAATAGCAAAACAGGATAATAATAAATATGATGATATAACAGAATCTTCAACGTGTCAACCTACCGTGCAATGTAAGTGACAATGTTACTTGCTGTCCCTGCAAAGTAATGCATGAAATGATTAGTGAATGCCTATAAGTAGAAGGCTTGGAAAGGAGTTTAGTTGAGCATACCTCCAGGACAGCAGCCAACCAATATCAAGCCTGCTGCATAATGGGATGGCAAATTTAATAGCTTACTAACAAAATATCCTGATAAAGGCATCACCTACACCAGAAAACAGCATGTTAACTTATCTATGCCAATGAATTTGAGCAGGGCATATATCTTCTTAGGTGTTTGTGGGATAAACAGCAAATCTATTGCAGGTAATCATAATTGACAATGAAATGACTAATTAACGACAAGGTAACCAGAAATATGGACAAGTCCAATTAATAAAGAATACATTTTATAAGAGACGTCACAAGAAGTGCAATATTTTGAACCAAAAGAAGAAGATGACAAATAGAGCATACAATTAGTGACGAGAAAAAACAAGGTCCAGGGAGCATATATTTGTGTCGCAATCAAAGAGCTAAAATTCAAGAGGAAGAAAATGAAATGCTCTTGGCAGCGAAGTGCTATAATTCATATCAGATTTGCATTTGGTATTTGGTTATGTACTGGCGTCTGGCTTACAAGTTGTCAGCATACTTCATCCATATCATTTCATCATCTTGCTCATGAAGCAGGAAGGAGTTGGATGGTATCAAACTTCAGTTCTAGTCAGAAGATAAATAAACAATTAACTTCTAAATTAGAGTAGACATGCATCAAGTGTACGGATACTATTGGGGAACCAAGTCTGGTATTTAAGTACAGTATAGTAAAAGGGCAGGTCCATAATTCATTGAGTACAAAAAAGAAGATAACAAATAGAACAAACAATTAGTTTAACAAGAAAAAACAAGATCCAGGAGAGCATATTTTGTGTTGCAATCAACAACAACAGCAACGTAGCAAGTGTAATCCCACAAGTGAAGTTTGGGGAGGGTAGTATGTATGCAGACCTTGCTCTTTACCTTGGGAGGTAGGGAGATTGTTGCCGATAGACCCTCATCTCAAGGAAAAGCATATTTGTATTGCAATCAAAGAGCTAAAATTACAGAGGAAGAAAATGCAGTCTAGACAAGAAAAACAGTCCCCAGATTTAGTGACATAACATCAAGGCAGTATCAGTTTGCATCCTAAAGGAGTGGTATCCACGGAGCCTCTATCATACATCTCCAGTGAGTCCATAACGACAATTTCAAGTGTTAATAATTGGGTTCTAAACTTAATATTTGTACATATTTAATAAGCTTGCTAATACAAATACACTATTTGATCAAAAGTACCTGGGTTCGGACGAACCCGTACCCGGGCTTCTAGCTCCACCCTTGATCTCAACCTAAATAAGTCTTCACATAACGAAATGCTCTTGGTGGCAATGATTCATATCAGATTTGCATTTGGTATTTGGTAATATACTGCCTTACAAGTTAAAGAGTATGAAATGCATCAAAACAATACTCAGGAAATGAATCATCCACTGTTCAATTTAAGCCGTATTCATAACAAAATTAGATCTTTCAGTGGAATTATGTGATATCTATACCTCCTTACCTAACCCATTGTCACTTCTTGGTCATTCTCATTGAGAATCGTCTCAATTCACATTTAATGGCCCAAAGAAATCACTATGCTAAGTACAAAAAATTTACAGTTTGAACAATGAAAGAAATTACCGAGTACTGAAGCACGAAACCGCAGAACAACTCTTTAGGCATGGCTAAAGCACCACGAAGGTCATCAAAAGTAAGAGTCATTCCCATGCCAAGCATCGTTAGTGTAATACCCATCACAGTCCATTCAGGTTTGACCCAATTGTATGAGCTAGGTTTAAGCAGCCCAATCAAACAACCCAAAGCTACCCACAAAGGAAACAAAACAGAAATCGTTTCCCCAACACTTTGGATCCAATCCCCAAAGCTCTTATTCTTGTTGTCATCAGTAGTAATGGCAGTTGACGAATTTGAACACAGAAGCTGTCCTCTGGGTATTAATGAAATGGGTTTTTGATACAGAACAAGATTTTGTGATTGAAAAGGCAAATGGGTGCTTGAGAAACAAAGTGATTTAGTGGGTGATGAAGAAGAAGAAGAAAAGGGGTAATTCTTGGAGGTGTGATATTGATTATTGTGTATAAATCTTCGTCTTCCTGTGTAATTGATGTAACAGCTACTTGGTGCTGACACAAGAGCCTGCATTTTTTCCCCTAGCTGTTGAATATTCCAGCAATAATGCCACTGTTCTGGTAGTCACTCATCCACCATCGCTATACGCTAATCGGGTGAAGCGGACATAGTACAAGTTTGGAAATTTCTAATTGGCTATCTGAATTTTCAGCTCGAAATAAGTTTTAGGCTAAAATCATCTCTCAAGTATAACATAAACTTAGTATACATTCTTATAGTATAATTGTGAACAAAAAACATCCTTTAACTATCCCAACACTTATATAAACATCCTTTCTGTTAACTAGTGTTAAAAAACTAACAGAAACAAATACATGTGCCAAGCACATGACTTCCCCCAAATCCCCATCTATTGTACGATATTTTTATTGATATTTCTATTGTTTTACCGGTCTCTTCATGTTATTTTTCTTATGTTTTGCCAAAATGTGTGTTGTTTACTAGTGGTTTACCAATTTTTCTATTGTACTGCAATTTGTTTTTGCTGTTTTATTCTAGTTTGGTGTTGTTTTGCTGATTTTCTTGAGGTTTATATATTGGTTTATCAAAAAAAAATTGTTGTTTTTCCATTGTGTTGTTGTTTTTTGCTAGTTTGGTATTGTTTTGCTGATTTTTTGGCTGCTTCTGTACTGAATTATCAGTTTTTAAATCGTTTTATCAGTTTTTTTCGATTTATTTAGTTGCCTTGGTGTTTTCTTGTGTGTATTTTTTTTGTGCAAGTTTTGGTCCTATTTTTCAGATGAAATATTAATTTTTTTTGTTGGTTTTAAGTGTTAAAATGCTCAAGGTGGAAAAATGAAGAAAAAATAAATGTTTTTAGGCAACTCAGAGTACTTTCATTGCGCTTGGCAAACATACAAGATACATTTGCGAAAAATTTAATATAACATAAAACGATTACTTTTACTACAATTTCAAATTCTCATCTTCTTTCTTTTCAAGGTGAGATCAATCCTCCCTCTTGTAGGCTTACTTCTTTTTCAGACGCAGTGTAGTTCTATGGACGTTGTTTATCATTTCTCAACTAGGCGCATTACACTAGTCTCGCTTCCTTTTTGCTTGCATAAGAGAATGAATTTGTATGACGACTCCAAGGCATTAATTCTAAGAGTTGGTAATATATATGCCCTCCCTGGAAGTGGGTTGTGTCATTTTCTTGGTGTAGAAAAGCATGGAGTCATTTCTGTGTAACTAGGATTAATAGTAAAATTGTAAATGTCAACAAATGTCGCACATGAAAAGTGCTTATTCTATTGATTTCATCCGGTTTCTTTGGTACCTCTGCATAATACAGTACCTAGGAACAAAAATTTTGAATTTTCTTTATCATTGCATTGAAGACTCTATGGATGACACTTTTAATTATAAGCACCCTATCAACTGTTGAAAAATCATGTTTCTAGCGGCACCTCGCACAACTAAGCAAAATTCTCTCTTCAGACAAACATGTTTGGTGTATTTCTTATTAACATGAGCCTTATTGTCTCATATAAATGCCTCTTGACTGCTAATTTCTTCTCCAAATTGCGTCTCAAGAATTTCCAACCACTGTGCATCTTTTAAATTATCGAGTGCTATTAGCTTCTTTCGAAAATATGAGTGCAATGATCAGTTATATGAGCAGTTAATTCCAACCCTCGGTTAGGGACGCAATATTGCTTAAGGATAGACTGAAAGTGGGGCAATTAGAGCAGATTAATTTTCTGCACAAAAGCATGAAAGAAAGTCCCAACTATGATGTATGCTATTGTTTATGAAGATGAAGAAATCAATCTATAGCATATGGAGATTTGGGGGGAGTCATGTGCATAGCACATGTATTTATTTCTGTTAGTTTTTTAACAATAGTTAACAAAAGGATGTTTAGCCATGTTTTGGGATAGTTGAATTTTTTGTTCACAATTATACTATAAGGATGTAGTCTAAGTTTAGGTTATACTTGAGGGATGCCTAAAAACTCGCTCGAAATTATTGGAATTAGTAATATAGTATGCCAATAGGCATTACATTTTGAAAATTTTACATGTTTTAATTAACTTATTATTATATAGTATAAAATACCATTAACAACAAAATTTTGAAATATTTTTTTTGATGACAAGGGAAACCCACAGCAGCTACCCTTTGGGTGCACACAGGGTAAAACTTAAATATACACACGTGAAACTGTCAAAATTTCAAAATCATTGACATGAAAGATATGGATGAAGGAGACCATATATTGGGTGTTAAGATCCTCTATTTATTAAAATGTAATGCTATATCTTTTGTCCTTGAGAATCGGCTGGGTATAGCGGGAAAGAGTTTGACGATCTAGTTACATATCTTCCCTTTCTTACCAAACCTCATTACACCCTTCATAGGTGTAATATTCATGGAAACCCAATCATGAACCTCAAATTCAAGATCCCTTCTTCTAACATCGGCATATGACTTTTGTCGACTTTAAGCCGTTTTCAACTTTTCTCTAATAAGTCAAACTTTCTCAATAGCCTCATGAACTAACTCGGGGCCTATCAAAGCAACTTCACCCACCTCAAACCAACATATGAGAGATCTACACCTCCTAACATAAAGAGCCTCAAATGGAGCCATAGCAATACTCGAGTGATAGCTATTATTATAGGCAACTCTATCAATGGCAAATGGTCATCCCAATTACCCTTAAAATCAATTACACAAGTCCTTAACATATCTTCCAAAGTTTGGATAGTACGCTCCGCTTGCCCATCGGTTTGGACCGTTCTAAGCTTAAATTTTGTGCCAAGACCCTTTTGGAATGACTTCCAAAATTGAGAAGTGAATTGAGTACCACGATCAGAAATAATGGACAAAGACACTCCATGCAACTTGACCATTTCTCTCAAGTACATCTTAGCATACTCCTCCGCCGTGAACAGTTGACGAGGTTGCTTATGAGTTGAATCTACCTCCAACATTCTCAATTATTCAACCAGTTTCCATGTTTCGATGTTACGCGTTTATATTCCTGATAGAGTCTCATGCGCTCCAATATGATGCGGTAGAGTAAGATGACCATTTGACTTTTTGGAGGAGCCAATATTTTACTATTTAAATATTTTGGCCTTTCTATGAGGTTTATTCGTTGCGACCTTTTTTCTTTTTTCTTTTACTAAAATATTTTCTTTTAAGAGTCGAACATGATCACTAAGAAAATATAAATATTTTTTTATGTTTATGACGACGATAAATTACAATTGTGCCTAGTGGCTTTGTTGTTGCAATATGTTATTCGTGAGTGTCATTGTTGCTGAGCGGGTTAGATCCATTGTCGAGCTTCTCAACGATCGATTTTAGTTATAGATCCTCCAACAATCGAAAGGCGATTATAGCGGCCAGTGTTTTAAAAGATTTTGTTGGGACTCGTCCTGGGAGGGGCTCTAGCAAAACTCCCCGAGACTCAAGTGAGGGGCTTAGTTCTGTAAGACTTTCACTTTAAGCGCCTGACTATATGCCCTAAGCAGACCCAACGTCCAACACTCGTGGCTCGTCTAACAGATCTTACACAAATTATGTGTTAAATTCTTTAGTTAACATTGTTGATCCTCATAAATTTTGAATAAACAAATGATACTTAATATAGTTTTTAAATCTATAGAGATAAGAAGATTGAGAGTAACTCAAATAACAAGTCGTAGTATCGTATCTTTACTATTTGGTAACACTGTGGGGGTGATTATACATTACGTAATATTTCTTTTAAAAATACATAGCGAAATTTACTTTTTCACTTATCATTGATTTTCATGTCTCAAAATTATCGTATTTTATTTAGCTATTTGAAAATAATTTTATTTTTATTCATAATGGAGTGATGTTTTTATTATAATACTAGTAAGTTTTATTGATTATTTTCTTTTAGGGAGGTAAATTGTATAGTATGATAAAAATAATATTTTTAGAAATAATGATTCTTTTATTATTAGAAAGTTAAGATATTAGATTATTTATACTTGTATAATCATGTTAGAAGTTTTATTTTCTATGAGTTTTCTTAATCATATTTGTAATTATTTCAAACTATGATGTATTTTTATAATTTCGTGTTATTATATTATTATACTATATTATAAATTAAAAATTTAAAGATTCTTAGGGCTTCCTTCTCGCCCTATGCATCGCCCCGTCTCACGCCGCCCCGTCTTTTAAAACACTGATAACAACAGTCAATGGTGAGGCGTTGGAAACCTTTTTCAAATTGAGATTATTTTTGTATTAATGTATCTGTATTTTTGTATTCGGAGGAAGGAGGAATTTTTCGACATCAAAAACATTTTTAGATTCGGGATATATTTTACGATATTTTTATATTTTGAAAAAGGTATTTTTCGATAAATTCTTATATTTTTACCACGAAGAGGTTTATATGGAGCAATCATCTAGTTTTGTTGCTCAAGAAAAGTATTGAAAAGTCCATCATTTAAAGAAGTTCGTGTATGACTTAAAACGTTATCCTCGAGCTTAATTTGAAAAAAATTAGCAAGGTAGTTTGCAAAAAGAACAAATGTGATCATTTCAAATCTTTTACAGGCAATTTGCAACTTGAATGTTCTCCTTATTGTATATGTCGATGGCGTTGTCATTACAAGAAGTTATAGTGTAGGAATCTCCTCTCAAGTATTTCTTACATACCAATTTTCACAGGGATAAGGTACAAGTAGTCCTTGACTATGATTGAAATTTCAGAAATACATCTTTAACTAAACTAAGATCTTATTATTCCTGAATTCATTCTTTTTAATGGGAAAAACCTCAAATATGTCATCGAACTTTCAGAAAAGGCTCATTTATGTCATCCGTTAAAAATTTGGCTCATCTATGCCATTACCGTTTAAGAAAATGCTCATTCATGCCATTATTTTTTAACAGTAATTTTACAAAATCATTTTTTACACGTGATCAATTATTATTCGGCCACATCATTATTTTTTTTAATAATAAAAATTAAAATTCTGAACAAAAATTGAATTAAAAAAATCCTAAAATATTCCCTTTATTTCCGCGCCACCTCATTGCGTCACATACTCTAACACATGACACGTATATATAAACCGGCTTTCTACTATAAATATAATATAAAATATAATAAAATAAAAACATATAACATAAATTATTATTTTTTGAAACATAAGCATAAATCCCATTACAAACCCCCCCTTTTGTTTTGGGCGGTGGTCTTCTATTTTGTTTGCTACCGCTTCCCCCAAGTTTTGTTTGAGTTCGAGATTCTACCCAGGTTCCTTGTTGCTGTTCGTATTTGAGTTCTGTGGTAGGAAGATCGTGATCGCTGGCTCATTTCGTCTCAGTCGCTGTCCGGAAGATGGTAACACCTCCTCCTTTATAATATGTTCTCGTCTTTTATATTTTGAAATGACGATTCCAGCGTATCTAAGGCCTGTGTTGCCGCTATTTGTCATTGAGTTCTTGGTATCTTTATATGTTATACGTGTCCTTATGAGACTTCATGATCTAGTTTCAATATTGAGCTTAAGGTTTGCCATTTTAGTCCTAGTTCTGTTGATTCCTTGTTTCACTATTTGAGTTTATCCGGTGGTTTTTCTTCATTTTATTTTTTGGATGTTGAATTTGCTTTCTGTAGCCTTCAAGTATAATATGTTCTCATTTAGGTTGTTACTGTTGATATTTGTCCTCGAAAAGATATGAGAGTCTTAGAAACTAGCTAACTCGGTGAGTTTATGTGATATTTTCTTGTTGTTTTCTGGATTTAGCTAGTTTGTTATTTCTATCCTCCGATTTCGTCATTCTAGTTTAATTTGTTAGGTTGCGAAGCTGCTATCCTGTCTTACTTTTTTTTTTTTTAGATTCTGCTTACTTTGGATGTTTGGCTTTTGAAATATTTGTCAGTAAGTATTTGGATAAACTCGAACCTCTTAGTAATCAAGAAATAGTCGTAATTTTTAGGTTCTTGAAGCAGCTTCCTGTCTATTTGTTTCCATCCTTAATGTTCAGTATGTGCAATGCCTCATTTGGTTCATTCAGATTATTTATTATGGTTTTTCTTTAATGTCGATTCAATCTGCAAATTTGTGAATAAACTATGTCGTCTTTCCTCTTTGATGGTGCGATTCTGTTGCAAAATTAATAGGTGAAAAAATAAAACTTGTTTACTTTATATCTTTTCGATTTCGAGGTTCTAAAGGGTCTGCTTTGATAATAGTAATGAGTTGGTTTTAACTTAATTCATGATCAAGTTAGTGTATATTTTATCCATCTTTGAAAGTAACAAGTATGTCATATCCAAGTTTGCATTTATTGGTCTATTCGCTTGATTTCGGGTCTGATCAATTTCGTTATATCATATCATATCATGTGTTATAATTTTCTAGCATGCTTCCATCTTCTTGTGTTTCCATCTTGTTTTCGTTTTGAATGGCATTCCATTATTCATTCGTTTCTTAGAACCTGGAAGTTGTTGGAATGCTTTTTGGTTATAATGCTAATCATCTGTAATGCTCATCGCATAGTAGGCTAATTAGTCAATTTGTTTATACTATTAGGATTCTTTTTTTTAATGCACTTATATGGAACAGTAGCTTGAATGTCCATTACTTTGTTTATTAGCGGGATTTGGGTCAGTAACATTCTTCGTTGTATAGTTCGACCGAGTTTATTTTGCCATATATTATTATAAGAGTTGAATTGATAAATTGTCTTAGATATATTGTTACTCTTATTATTTTCGGGCACTAATTCTTATCTTCCTTTCTTGCATGTGAAATCTGTCCGAGTTCATCATGAACTCCTTTTTCCTTTCCCCGCATTTCGAGAGAGCCGTAAAGGGTCAAATCCTTCCTTTTGAGTCAGCCAGCAAGTGGAACCGAAGAATAAGTCCATTAATTCGATGTACATGTGTTCAGAGCTGATTTACGGGATTGCATACACTAGTATACCTCTAGTGTATACGAAAAGTGGGAAAATGGGCCAGAGAAGCCCCCTTCGAATTTCAGAAATTGCATTTTGTTATTATTGGGCCTAGGCCCACTTATTTATTATTATCTCGTGTTAGTTATTAGGACATGTACCAAATGCAAGAAGTGGGCCTAAAGCCCAATGGAGAACAGTGGCAGATCTATGATTTGAAGGTTATGGGTGCTCACTTCCTTTAACATAAAATTGATTGTCAAGAAAGGTTTCCTTCTAAAAACTTATATTTTTACAGTTTAACTTGGTAAATGAAATATTAAAAATAGAAAAATGAACAAACAATAAATTGGAAAGGAAAAAAAAAAAAAACCAAGCAAATAACAATGAATAGGTATAAAAAGAAGAGTAAAAATGAAAAAAAAATCAGTTTGCCGGGATTCAAACCCTCAAAGTAGAGGGTATCAACATAAGCTTTAACTTTGTTCTGTGAACCAAAGCACCCGTCAGCCCTTTTTGTTCAGTGGGTGCTCACAAATTGATTATATATATTTTTTCAGTAGTTTATATAAGCATATACAAAATTTTCGTCGAGTTAATGGGTGCTCGAGCACCCGATACCTCCTATGAGGGTCAGCCCCTGATGGAGAAATTAGCTTATCTTGGTGCAAACGGGGTATAAGGTCCAAAATGAAATTAGGCCCAAGTACTGGCCTAGGTGGACAGAATCAGACATGGGCCCAAATCTTTCTTCCTTCTCTATTTATTTGCTATTATGTACTTTATGTGTTTATTTAATTTTAAGGTTTTTCCTAATCAATTCCCCAAAAGATAACCATTTTGTAATAATTACTTGTATTTTCTAAAAAATTAAATAGTTACACTTGTCTTCCACTTAAATTACTTTGAAATAATTTACTTTAGTAACCCCTTATACTATTTTCCTTTCTCCTAAAAAATATTTCAAGTCTTGAGTTTGTTTATTTCTAAACGAAATATGCATGTTTAATTGCATGTTAGCGGACATTTCGGGTGCTTTCAAATCCTTCCCGAAATGTTAATATGAACCCCAAACCCTTTTAATATTTTCATCCGATTTTCTGTTTTTTAATCTTTAAAAATTAAGTGACGACTCTTAAAACCTGTCAGTTTCTTATTTTTAAAATAAAACAAGTTTAACACACCTACAAGATAGATCACCCATTTCATTTATAGAAGAGTAGCAAGCAAGTATACATGCTAAGTTTACAAATCCATTCATCATGTTGTCCGAGTTATCTGAGTTAGGACCTCAGTTTCCAACTTGTAAGGTTCCCAAAAGATTAAGCAATTGTTCATATTGGTCCTTAGACAAATTCAATGGCATTTTCCTATTTAATTTAGGGTCTTCCTTACTCTGGTGCTTATTCATCTCAGAAACACACACATTTCCTGCAGAACCTGGACCTTTTCCCTTTGGAAACCTTGAGTTGGATGGGTAGTCATGAAGTTTGTAGCACCTGTCCTTTGTGTGTCCTGATCTTTTACAGAGTCACTGAATAAGGAGTACATGTTAGTGCTAGAGCTACCTCTAAACACATTGTTGTTGAAATTACCAAAGCCATTTCCACCTCCCCTAATTAGTCGTGGGATTTTTTAATCCTGTACCATTGTTAAACTGGCCATATGTATTCAGTGAGGTGGAGTCCAACACTGTGTGGTTATGAGGCTTCACCTCCCTTTATTTTTTCTCTTGGGATAGAATGACAAAGGCTTGTGCCATGCTAGGAAGTGTGCTCATCATGAGGATATTGCCTCTAATGGACGTATACATCTCATTAAGCCTCATAAAAAAAATGTATAAATCATATGTCCTGTTTAGCTTTGTACAACTTAGTCTTACCACCACAAGTGCACATACAGGTACAATGGGAACTGATATCAATAGTGTTCATCTCTTCCCATAACTTCTTCATTTTCGTGTAATGGCCAGTAATATCTAAAGCACCTTGGAGGTCATTTATCTTCTTTTGTAGCTGATACATTTTGCATCTGTTTGTTTGGTCACACCTTTCTTCCAACTTTGCCCAAACCTCCTTAGCATTGTTCACATAATGCAGGTTGTCACGCAAATTAGGGTACAATGAATTTAAGATCCAAGATGTTACCACGTCGTTACATCTTTCCCATTGTAGAAAATCGAGATCAGTAGGATCAGGTCGCACTAGTGTTCCACTAATGAATCCTGTTTTGCCTTTCACTGATAGGGCTCTAAGGACAACTCTTCTCTAGGATCTATAACCACCACCATCAAACACAGTAGGTAATAAAGAGGATCCAACATTCTCCAATAAGTGCAGGTAGAAAGGGCTAGAAAATCCATTTGAACTGATATAGAATCAACTGGAAGATGAGAAGAACTTGAAGTAGGATCAACGTGTATATCAACCATGGTGTTTCAAGGATCGCAAAGAGAAGCAATTAACAGCAGACAAACAACAACAACAACAACAAAACTACAGATCCAATCTTGCCAATCGAAAAAGAGAAAAACTCCAATCGATCAAAGGAAGATAAAAAATGGTAGAAACAATAAATGAATTCAGAATGCAATTATTCAATCAGAAAAAAATGAGTAACTAGAAGAAATGAGCTCGCGAAGTGGATTTGATACAGAGCAAAACTTGCGAGCAATTTCCTGCTCTGATACCATGAGAATATCAACAACACAATCTGTGAAGTAAATGAAAAACTCCATTGATGAAGGCTCACATGGAGAAAATTGAAGTTAGAGAAGAATTGCATGAAGCTGTGAATTTTATTGAAAGTGAATTAAAAATATAAGCATTACAATGTGATCCTTTATATACAATCACTACTTGGGGAATTCTAGAAGATTCTAATCTTAACTGCATTATAACAAAACTCTAGTAACAAACGTGATGCCTAACTAACTGCAATGTAACTAACTTTCTAACTAACATTTAATTATAGCTAATTTGACTGTGTATTCTCATCAAAATTGTTTAACTTTTTATAATCCAAACTATGCAACATAAACGAAAACAAAGAGAGTGATATACTTTAATTTTTAGCATAATTTTCTTTGCCATCTAATATTTCATCAACATGATTTATTATTAGCTTTTGCACCATGCTCCGATGATTAACCCAGGGCCGACTTAACAAGACTTGGGGGCCTAAAGCGAAACTTTAAAAATGGGACCTTATTTTATTTTTTATTTTTTTTATTTAAAAAAAGAAGAAGAATCATCATATATATTTTTATTTGAAATCTACTTTTCTAGCTTTTTTAAATACGAAGTCATTAATTACTGTTTATAATCGATTTGTTTTAGTAATTCCTTTTCAGTTGATGATATAGCTAATCCATTCATTTTCTCTTGAGACATTGCTGATCTTAGATAAGATTTTATCGATTTTAGTTTCGAAAAACTTCTTTCAACTGAAACAACGATTACATGAATTGTTAACATTATTCTATAAGCAATATATGCATTAGGAAAAGAATCAAGTCTTTTTATTTGATTGAGTATTTCCATTAGATCATTATCTTCTACTTGTATTATTTCTCTTAATACTTTTAATTCAAAAAAATAAATATAAATCATCAATATAAGAATAACTATTATGTGTTAAAGAAAGTTCAACGTTAATACAATATTTTTTTTAAAATTCATCATCTAGTGATCTCAAATTTTAACCACTAAATAAGAAACCAAAAATATTTTCATATGCTTCAAATTGTTCAAAACAAGACTATATATATACTTAATATCAACAATAATAAAGTTTACAAGAAAAAAATTATAAAATAAAGTTAGAATAACAAAACCCAACACGAATTTGATAAGTTGATATAATAATATCGAAATAGCGTTGCGTTCCTTCAATATAATGATTGCAAGTTGCACTTCTTGAGGTTTTGAAGAAGCCACTCAAAAGCAAATTTTATTCTTTTATAACTTGTAAGCAACAACAAATCAAAAAAAATTGTAGGAGAGAGTTCAATATTGAGAATAATCATTGAAAGTCATTTCAATCCATTGAGAGACATTTTCAATCTTTTTGTGCTGCCCCATTTTTAAAAAACACCAACAGTGGTATCAAGAGCTTCATTGATCTTAAGGGATCTGTGAAATCTTCCAAAGAACTACCATGCATTTTTAACCAGTAAGGGCTACCTTTTTAACCCATCGGGGCTACCCATTTTAACCTATCAAGGCTACCTTTTCAAGCCGTGTTGTTTTCAACACAACGACTTTTCTAAATCAATTTTTAACCAAAAATAATGGCAAGCAGCAGGCTCTCTTTGAATCACCACAAATTTTCACAGACGAAAACAATCAAATTTGGTCTGTGAGAATAAAACCATATTTTGAAACCTATGTGATATGTGAGGTTGGGATGGAAGAAAAACCCTTATAACCTCTCTCTGCAAATCATACAAAAGTTCAAATTAAAACACTTTCAAAAAAACTTCTACACAAGACAATGCCATCACATGTGTTTTTGAAGAACAAAATCAAAAGAAGAAATTTTGCAAGTTCAAAAACAATGAAAAAAATCCAGCATCAACTACCAAAGAAAAAATTGAGAAGGAGCATTTTTTTCAATTGCAGTAACTAAAGCAAAGGAAGAGTGTTGAAGTTTGCTTTTAGTTACTGCAGTAGCTTTTAGCAAAATAAGTTATTTCGTTTGAATAAATTTGAATTTTGAATTTTAGTTAGTTTGTTTAAAAAAAATAAAATAAATAAATAAATATATATATATATATATTGAGAATAAAAAAGATGAATATAAGCTAATAATACTATAGGGTCAATTTCCCACAGAAGGAAATTATTCCCAAAATATGTTTCATTCCCTTAGAAAAGTGGAAAAACTAACGGCATTTCTTTTTTACTTCTTACACATTTTTATTTTAATTTAAAAGTATATATAATTTTTTTTAATAATACGTATAAGTATTTTTTTTTTAAATGAAGGCCTCCAAAAATATGAGGCCCCAAGTGATGACTTTAGTGACCTAGTGATTAAGACAACCCTGTTTCAACCTCACCCCCAAATGACTCTTAAATGATTTACTCCATAGACAATAAATTATACTATGGACTGCCCGCTCCAAATAGTTTCGGTCGCAGGCCGTATACACGCGGGCGCTTCATCAGTATATAATATTGACAAGTTGCCTCAGCGGAGCACCAACAGGCAATTGGGCAAACAGACAATCTCCTGAATGTCACTCTCACTTTATACATAAATTTATATAATTTACTTTCTTTTTAAGTTTATTTTTTTTTAAATAATATATTTTTATATTTAATAATAATTTAATTTTAAAATATTTATTTTACTGTTAATGAGATAATTTTTAATCACACAAATATTTATAATTTATTTTAGATTATAATTTTTTTTTTAAATTATTTCTTTTTTAAATTTTGTATCCGGTGCCAGAGCCACCTAATAGTGAGGGGATTCATCCAGACCCCCTTCGACGAAAAATTATATTATTTATATATGGTTAAAATAATTTTTTGATATATATAGTAGATTCAAACCCCCTTCGACTACTTCGTGTGTCTATTTCTTCAAATTTTGAACCCTTTATTGAAAATTTTGACTCCGTCACTATCTATATCAAGTCAAACTAACTCATGTAAATTAGAACGCAGGGTATTATATATGTGTCACTTACATGTAAAAAGTCCCACGTGAATTTGCGCTTACAAGGATTGGACAATATTCTTCAGTACGAAGTAACTTCCAGCATTACCCACAAATCACCACAAACACTTGTAACTCTATTAGAGTATGTGACACTGACAATATTTCCTAATTTTCCGTGCCACCTCACTGCGTCACATACTCTAACACATGACACGTATATATAAACCGCCTTTCTACTAAATATAATAAAATAAAAACATTATAACATAAAAAATAAAAAAATAAAACATTTTTTGGAAACATAAAGCATAAATCCCATTACAAACCCCCCTTATGTTTTGGGCGGTGGTGTCTGACAATTTTTTTTTCTTTTAGTTCATACTGCTTTTACACAAACACAAACATACACTCTTTTTAGGTTTCCACCAATATTTCACTAGCAGATCTTTGTTAGATCTCGCTTGTGTGTTTTAATTTGGTGGTGAAAGTTGTTTTTTTTGTTTGTTGGAAAAAAAATAATTAAAGGATGAAGATTCAATGTAATGCGTGTGAGGTAGCAGAGGCAAAAGTATTATGTTGTGCTGATGAAGCAGCACTTTGTTGGTATTGTGATGATAAAGTTCATGCTGCAAATAAGTTTGCTAATAAGCATCAAAGAGTACCTCTTTCTGCTTCATCTTCACCCATGCCAAAGTGTGACATATGCCAAGTAAACTTTCTTTTTATGTCTCGGTCGGTTTGTTTATCTGATTTTGATTTACTACGAAATTCAACAAAGTAAAATTTTTGATCTTAGATCAAAGATATATGTGCTGCTATTTCAAAATAGATATTTTTATATTTATTTTTATGTTTACTAGTCATTTTTTAGTATTGGAAAAAGTCAATTATTATTATTGTTTATTTTTTCTTCATATTTTACTAAAAAGCATTAATGGCTCCTTATATCCAGAGGCGTATCCAGGATCTCGGCTAAATGGGTGCACGATTACGAAAAAATGTATCTCTAATATAAATTTGATCGATTTGACTTTTAGTTTTTAATATGAATATTAAAGTTTAAAAATTATAGATCCAAAATATATAATACTACTAGTTTTAAATTTTAATATACACATTTGATTTAATTATATAAAAAATTTACAATGCTAAATTTTTTAGGAATTCTCAATGTAATGCACTTGAAAATTTTGAAAGAATAAAGGAAAAAAAAAGAAAAATTAGTTGAAACAAAAGTGTAACTGATAACCACTTGAAAAAGTGTTACTCAAAGAAACAAGATAGATATAAGAGATTTAAATTTTTATCTCTCACTTAGAGAAGTGCACCCAATCATCATCGCATTTTTATATGATACTTTGAACATGGGTGCACACATCTATATTTAAATATTTTTTAAAAATATAACACTACTATATATGATTTAGAGAGGGGAGCATGGGTTCACGTGAACCCACAGCACCCCCTCTAGATACACCTCTGCTTATATCTTCAAGATTTGAACTATACATCAATTAATATTTGAGTATTGTAGTAAATTATTTATATTAATCATTATTTTTAAAGGTCGTACAATGTCTAAATAAAAACAAATAAAGGGATTATATAGCAAGATTATATAGCAAGATGTGTTTTGAATTTGTAGTTCTAAGCATGTCAAATCAAAGTTTAAATTAAATTGAGGTTCCAGACTATTGACCAAAATTTCAGAGACGCATCCCAACTTAACTAAACTGATCCTATTACCCTAAACCTAATTTTTTTTTTGTAATTTTGCACACTTTTTTTACTTACGTGGCATTCAGATATCTCTCACTCCTCAACTCCGTGATTTCACGGAGTGTCACGTAAGCCAAAAAGTATACAAAATTTTTAAAAAATGAGTTCAAAGGGGTATAGGACCTGAGATTTTGGTCATAGTATAGAGAGATTTTCTTTTGCAATGTGCATTTCATCTTCTCTCAAGTATATTAGACATTCAAAAATATAATATTCCATTGTCCAAGTCTTGTTACACCAGTTTCTAGCATGCTGATAGCTCAGTTATGAGAACTTTGTGTTTTACTTGCTCTTCTCTGCTTGACTTATCAGGCAGCCATGTCAAGTTCAATGTGCTACTTTTAGTATATTCTGCACGCGATGTTGTGTTCCTTTACTTTTCGAGTAACAGAGGAATGTACAAGGTGTGTATTCTTGATGATGGATCCTTTACTTTTAGAGGCCAACACTCTAGAGCGTAGAGCCCGTGGTTGAGTCAAATTTTTTGCTGAACGAGTGTCGAAATATCAAAAACTAAAATTTTAACCTAACTAAAAAATTGTAAATTTTTCGACGAAGGGGTGTCACCAGTGTCTTGAGTCCATTCAAATAGAGTACTAATGGTAAGCAGCCAAGGTCTATGGGATAATTTTAGCTTCTTTTGTCCTTGCAAAGTTGCAATTTGATTGGCATTATTTGAAGGTGAGAGCAATTTATGAAAATTTTCTCCTAGAGCAACTGAGCAAAACATGGGGCATAGCACGAAGCATGTCTAGAGTAAGAGGATACATATATATATATATATATATATAATAATAATAAGAGAAGAGGGTCTATGGTTTGGTATTGTGATAGACCCTAATGTTGTGTTAAGGGATTTTTACACAAATAGCTGGTCGGATTCACAGTTTACTACTTTACTACAAACTTTTCCTAGCCGGTATACATAAATTATATGGAATGGTTATAGACATATTAACATGGATTACATATATACATCCGTCGATTATTTTTAGTTTAAGCCGGTGGGTGGGACGCTATTTAGGTTAATTGTTCTTATATTGACCTATCCTTGTCGTATGAATGATAGAGAAGGAAAGGTAGGAGTGGAGAAGAAGGGGAGAGGAGGGAAGGGGCGATTTACTCTGGACAGGAAGAGAAAGCTAAAACGGAACACACTACACGTCGTCTCCAAATAACAACTGTGAAAATTTTCGTGCTTCGTAACATATGGTTGAATTTTGCAATTCAAAATCCTTCCTGAACCCTTGTTCCCCAGAATGACAACTCTAAATTAAAGAAAAAAAATACATGCTTAATGTGTTAGGATCATATCTGACTACATGCCCCTTTGTGTACATCTGTATATAATATTCTTATCGTTTAACATTCGTTAGTAACTTAAGTATGTGCTTCGCAAACTGTAGTGCTGCCGAAGACTACTCAACTTCCTCTGTAGCAATAGTGCTCAAGGATTTTGAATGACCTTTCTAAGTCGCATGTGATTTTGCTTAGAACAAGCGATTTTTACGTGATTTAACCTGTACTTGTGATTTTTTAATAGCTTGTGGCGCCAAAGCAGTTATGTTTATCAGATCCAACAGAGTTGTCCACCTTCTTCAGTGAATTCTCATCATGTTGACATATCTTGATCACGAAATAAAAAATATACTTACTATATTTATCCATTCTTCATGCCGATTTCCCTGTTTTTTTTTCAATTTATACTATTAGTAAGAGATTTATTTTGTACAGGAAACTGTTGGCTTTTTCTTTTGCCTCGAGGATAGGGCTTTGCTCTGCAGAAAATGCGACATTTCTATTCACACCGTCAATGCTTATGTCTCATCTCACCAGAGGTTCTTGCTGACCGGAGTCAAAGTGGGACTTGAACCTCTCGGTCCTTCTGCATCAACATCCTCAGGAAAGTCGCCTTCTATCCAGAAGGTCGCGGAGCAAGAATCTCCTCCAATTCCGAAGAGTGTTTCTCCTCTGTCATCAGTTACTCCATCTGAAGGTGTATTACCTGTCCATACTAATGGGAATGGGAATTTTGCACCTAGTAGACTTCCAATGATTGGAGGTTCTGCAGCTGGAATCATTCCACAATGGCAATTTGATCAGTATCTTGGAATGGGTGATTTCAATCAGAATTACGGATACATGGATTATGGACAATCTAAGGTTACCTTTTCCTTTGTTCTCTTGATAAGGAGGTTCACATTTCCTTTTATGTTTGCGTTTATTATACATGATGGTATTGTGGCTTTCATCATCCAAATGTAGAATTGTGCACTGTGTATGTGAACGGCTTCTCCTGCTGGTGTATGGTCTGTATGCAGTGGCGTAGCCACATGGTGGTCAGCTGAGTCGGAAAAAATATCGTATATACAAGTAAAATGATACACAAAATGATTAAATAACATGTTTTGGACACCCTTACTACAACAAGGTATTGTAGCCCAGTGGTTTCACCTCCTTGGAATGAGGGAGTGCTCGTGTGTTCGAATCTTCACTAGTTCTAGTTTTTGAAAAGAGCTTTTATTGTGCTATTTCTGGACACCCTTTATGAAATTCCTGGCTCCGCCACTGTATGCTTCTGTTACATGCATGTCATTGTGTGTACATGTAGCAACAAGGTATATGCATGATTTTCATTTCTATATGGGGACGTGGAAGCGTCAGGATGTGTTTTGTTGGTGTAACATTCGTGCTTCGGTTTTATTCATTCTTCTGGTTACATCTTTTGGGAAAAGTTGAATGGGCTGTCGAGATAAGTGTGTTACAGACTTCTGGTTACATCTTTTGAGGAAAAGTTGCATGGCTGTCAAAAGATCATCTCTATGCTGTAGGATGGAGTTTCACCTTACCATTATTTGGCGAGGATAACACTGGTGAAATTGAGAGTGTTTAAAACATTATCATGTCGTATCATATTTGTTATTTCATCTATCTGTGATTTCCTGATGGAAAAGTTGTCACTTTGATGACTACCTGTACTCTAGATTGGATTTCATGCTTGTATGAGTCGGGGACTCTTTCCAAATGGCTATCAACATTTTTTACTGTATCAAACGGAATTCGCTGTGGTACCTAACTTCAGTTTTCCCTTCAATTGAAATCTCTCAGGCAGACAACGGAAAGCTTGGAGAATCAGCTAGTTCTCCATTCTTAAGAGATGCTGACGCTGAAGTTGCAGGTGACGAGTGCTTTAGCACTGAGGTGGCAGATACATGTTGGGCAGTCCCACAAATTCCTTCGCCACCAACAGCTTCTGGACTAAACTGGCCGACGAAAACTATCCAGAATCCGTTTGATGCTGCATTGTTGGAATCTGATGCTAGTTACTTCCCTTTGCAGAACATTCAAGATCAACAATCAAATGGTTCCGGTTCCAAAAGGAGTAGGCATTTCTAGCACATCCTCCTTAAGTTTCGTATGTTAGGTAGTGAATAAAGTGTTTCATGCACTGATCTTTGTTAGATAGATATTATCGGCAAGTGTTATTTTACGTGTAATTAAGTTGTCTTCCTTACAAGACGGTGCTATAGATGATATCCTGATAACTGCTCCCCGTACGTGGTAGTGAAAAGAGTCGTCATACACGAGACACCAGTGGGATTTTCAGGGTAACTGGAAACCAGCACAACATCTTCATACTCTTCTCGGATGGAAGCGGATTGATCAGACTTCAAGGTAAACGAAGTGGCCTACATGTGGAGGTATTGTCTGGTTTTTGCTATCACGTGAACGTGGAGTTAGTCCAGTTTTTAATACCTTCTATAGCTAAATAAGTTTATGATATGTATCTCGATAGTTTACCCGCGGGGAATAGCTCTATAGTTCACGTTCAGTTACATCTGAATGATGTAACGGATAAAGCTTTTTGTGTCTACTTGTATAAAAATAACAGACACTAATCAGCTTATGAATGGTTTAAATTTGTTTTGTTTCTGTCCTCTATATGCGTTTTGGAATTCAATGTACTTCATTTTCTTCCATCCCTTTTGTGTAATGGTAGTTGTAATTTGTATGAGAGCCACTTCTGTGGATTCGTGATCGAAGAATTCATCAAAGCTTGAAGGACTGACCTCCGAGCCAGAACTATCTGGTGGGGGAAACCCATCCCCACCAATGCGGCCTCAAAGCTTGAAGGAGAGTGGAAGGAGGAGGACACTCTTAACTACAGCATTATTCTATTCGAATTGCTGAGGGAACAAATTGAAGGTTTTACATATATTGAAATGTTTTAGGCTAAACAGAGCTGATCAAGACTTGGCCGGCCTTGTTCTTATGCAGCTGTAGCTCAGGTTGGGATTTCTGTCCAGGGGCGGATCCACGATATCGGGTGGTCCTTCGTTTGGATTTACTTGTCAGATGTTTCCTAATTTGATTTCTATTTTTATTTGTCAATTTTTTTGACAAATGAAGGAAGGGTAGTTTTTTTTTTTTTTTAAATTGTACGCTCAATTTATAATATTGCGTTAATCTCTTTGAAGAGTGTAGTAAGTAATATGTTTGAGATCAATTAGTAGGGGTAAGATAATAAATTTATTATAACAATAATTAATTATTTAACCGGTGTTAAATTAAAATTTAACAACTAAAACTGAACAGAGGAAGTAATTGATACTTATTTGTAGACCTATCAAAAAGGGCCGGTCCAGCCTCAAGCCTCGGGGTTAAAGGAATTTGAAGGGCTAGGGCGGGGCGACCCTTCATTTGGAATGATCTGAAAATGCTCAATCCAATCCAACCCTAGAAGTGTTGAGGATTGGGACGGATTAGCCCTTCTTTTGTTCTTTATTCAAATTTATAATTCTATAATATCAAGAAAATGAGAAGATTTTATCAAATATGACAAACAATAGTGTTGTTTCAATAACACTAGCAAAAAATTTAGTGTAATTAGCATGCATCTCTCGTACCAGATGCATGAGTGAGACAAGAGAGTGACACGCAAGATGAGAGGGAAGCGAGGGGGCGATATTTGTCTATGTATCCTAGATACATGCGAATACTTGGATAGAGTGTATCTAGAACAAATTAACCTAATTTTGAGTTCATATATTTCGAGATTCATGCATTTGGATGTACCAAGATCTGGTAAGATTCATAATATTACAACAGAGTGTGTATTTAAGTAATTAGATTATATACTAGTGAGATTATTTAAAGTTACCCTTAAATAAAAAGTTTTGGCCCATGAACCGATCCTAGCCCAGACCCGATCAAGCCTCAAGGGCCAAGAGCTTATATAGACTGGACTTATAAACCGTAATTTTAAATGAGCTTGAAAAATTCTATCTCAACCCTATCCCAATAACGGATTGGATTGAGCCGGCCCCATGGGCTAAGCCCATTTTAACGATTCCACTTAATTGCAAAAACAATAAACAAGAATACATTAAAATAAATTATCTTCGAGACCATATATTAAAAGAATATATCAAATTAGTATTATTAGAAAGAGTAAAAATTGGATAACAATAACAAGAATCTTATTACTCCTGCGTTTCATAATCAGTACTTCATTAAATTAATATAGGTGAAATATTATTATTTTGTAAAGATATTACTTAATCGATAAATTGATTTTGAGATCTAATGAAGATTAATTTTAATTACATTAAAATCATGACGAGGCTCATCTCCGGTACTAATCCCTCCGGGTTGGTTCGGTGCATATTTATTTTTGTGACATTTGTCCATTTCAAAATCTGATGTCCAGCGATTACTTAAATAAACCAATCCTATAGTTAAATATCCTAATTATCTAATTTAGTTCTTTTCTGATCTACTGAATCAATTTACGCGAAAATCATAATATTTATCAGGATTACTATGAATAAAATTGTTTGCTTCATGTATCAACACTTTACCAGATGAAATAGTGTCAACATTAATTAATTAATATATGTAACGAAAGCTTTGAAACATCAGACTTTTTCAGTTCCAGAAGTGGAGGAGCTTATGTAGAAAAAACTGTAAAAGAGCACCACCACGGTTCAGATCCCAACACATGGGGGATTAATTAAGCTGCAACGATCGTGAATTAAGGGAAGAATGGGACCATAAGTTAAAAGTCACCCCCGACCGAGACCTAGATGACGAAAGTCGTTTCATTTAGTATGAGATCGCTTCACACCTTGCGGTACTTACACCTCTCGCCTATCAAAATTTTGTTCAAAAACCTCGTCCAAAACTTGTATTAGATAGAGAAAAATTTCCCGGAGTGGGGATGTAACGATGAAGCTGTCACCTCCTGCACACTTAAAACTTATCAAAATGGTTAAGTTAGAGTTTAGACCCTTCTCTTCTACACAATCAACTTCCTTTTCCAAGACATCATTAAAAGTGATATTCATGTGAAAAATTAATAAGAGTTCGGAGTTAAGAAGATTATTTTTTTCTTCAAAAATAAAAAAATATCATATATTTTGCTATTTAATCGAAACAGATAAATTGTTCAACTTTAAGCGGAGTGTCTATTTTGTATTTTTAATTTTTACTTCTCACTCAAGGTAGGTTGAGCCATATATCTTCTTTTTACTTACATGGTGGACCCTTATATTTGTATGATTTTGTATTGTGGACTTACCTGAGAAATTTGTTGGGAATATACATTTCGTAGGTAATATATTCTAATATTGAGGAATTTAAAACTTTTGCAAGAAAATCCGCATGAAATAATTGCGAAAATTTTCCCTAGGAAAAATCCCCATGTAATACACAGTTTTCTTGTAGTGAAAGAACAATAATTGGAAACTAAGCTCCTTTCTTCCTTGGAGCTCCACCCACGCAAACCTTCCCATGTTACCCATCAGAATTTAGAACCCCCGACGTCGTCTTTTTTACTTCTTTTTTTCTTCTTCTTCTTTATCATACATTAACAATGATAGATTATTTAGATTCAAAATTTTAAAAATTTTTAATAGTTACATTGTTGTCAATTCACCCAAATTCTTCCCCTTCTACTCATCAGAACAACCACTCTTTTCTTCTTCTTTTTTCTTCTTTATAATAAACGAATCAACAATGGGGAAATATTCATTTTCTTTTATTTGAATAGCATCAAAATTTCTATTTGTTACCTTTATTTTTTTCTCATTAGTAATCATTTATCACAATTACAATAGATAAGTAATAAATATTTGCCTGAAAAAATCAATTCACAAAGATAAATTGAGATGTTCAAATAAAATATGAAGACAACTTTAATGGGCTGCATATGACTTAAGCCATTTATATATTTATATATATGATCAGATGAAGATATGATAGATTTCTAAATCTTAGCACCCTCTCAGTCTTGCACTGCCTTCCCTTCAAATCAGTCCAATTCACCTAAAAATATGACAGAATTTCATTGCAGGTCTTTGTATGACTTATTTTGTATTAAAATGAAGTTTAGAAAAATAAAATAAAAATTTAAATTTTGTGGTTTTATTATTGATATATGTCAAATTTATTAAAATTTTCTTTAAATCTTGTGGTGTTAAATATGTTATGTGACACGTTGGAACTAAAACATCTCTCTGTTGACATGCATACTTCTAGCCGAGGACATTTGTGTAATTTTATAACTTTTCGTTTTAATTTATTTATCTTTTTTATCTTTTGAATATTTGAAAATTATGTAAATTATTTTTATAAATTACGATAGCTAACAACTTAAAATATTTTTTTTAAAAAAACACAAAAAAATGATTAATATAAAATATGATTGACTCTTAAAATTCTATTGGTACCATGTACATTAGGACATAGAGATTAATATGTGTTATTGAAAAATAATATGTAAAACATACTATAAATTATAAAAATTAATAACTTAAAATATTTAAAAACTACTAAATTTTCTTGGATGATTCTCTAAATTTCAACTGAGGCATAAAATGAAACTGGGAGAATAACATGTATAGGGTGTGTATATGTGTATATACACTTGACAATTTTGAATCTTATGTGGCGTCTTATTTGTATTATGTTATGTAGAACATGTGTGTCTACTTGATCAATTTTATACAAATTTAAATATTTATTAGTGCACACTCAAAATTGAAGAACATAGATACCAACTGAAATCAAGTAAAAAAACATATTTATGTATTATATCATGTATATATTTGATGAGTATTTGATAAGGTGTCCATATGATTAATTTTTTTTGGTTTGGGGGGAAATGCCCATGATTCAGCCTTACTTTAGTGTATGCTATTTTATTTCTTTTCTATTTCCTACACTAGTATACGTATCTGCGCATTGCGTGGATATTTTAAAATTTTGAAATAACTAATACAAATTATTATTGAGTATATATACAATTGATGCTAACAAAATTCCCCCCCTAATATATGTGCAATGATGATGCGTTCTTTAAAAACACTAAACATTATTCTAACAACTTCCCCTTCTTCTGGTATACTGAAAACTAAAAGCATATATGGTGTTTGTTGAACTAATCTTGTGTTAATTAATTAAATCTTAAATTTATAGATCAATCAAAAATATAGTATTAAAAATATTGACTCTACTTTTAGCTAAAATCTAAATATAATTTACAAAGTATGTTGTAATCTCTTTAGCACAATCATCTCTCGTTCAATCTTGCAAAATAAGACGATTTTCATTTAATCAAATAATTGCATGTACAAAAATCAAAATGATGAATTTCGGTGACCAATTTAAAAAAAATTATTATAAGTAAATTAATTAATATAACCACATAAAATAAGTTATCAAATTAATACACCACATAAAAATAAATTATATTTAGTTCAAAGAAAAAGTTGAAAGATGAAAAAACAGATCAACTTCTATCCCTTTAATTTACTATAAATCTCTTCTTTTATTTCATGGATTTTTAGATTTGTTTAGCTTTTTTAAATATATCTTTATTCTTTAGTAGATATGTTTATCTTAACATAGTATAAAAACTTTAATCATATTTTATATAAATAATTAATATATTATTTTTAATTTAGATAAAGTTAATAAATTATAAGTACCATCAACATGCTATTATCACTGAAAAAAATGTTGTTGAGATTAATAAGGTTAGTTTCAAGTCATATCTCTTCAAAGAAAAGGAAAATAAAATTGTTTTTTTAAAGATGTTTAAAAAATTATGACAGGTTGTTTCTTAATTAAAAATTTCATATGCACTATAATTCCCCATAAAAATAGTATTTATTATTAATAAAATTAATCTTAAAAGATTCTTTATTTAAAAACAAATATTTATAAAAACATAAATTTTACAAAATTATCTGTTGCAAAAAAAAAAAAAACAAACACATGCATGTAATTGCAGTTAATTATTTTAAAATTAGTGGATCAGTTTTAAATAAGTTAGTGAGATCAGTTTTAAATTTATGTAAATATTTTTAACTTTTAAATTTTGAGTTATGTAAAGAGAAGTAGTGAATTCCTAAAATATAAGTAAATTGATTAAGAATTTCTACTTCCAATTTGAAATTCCATAATTCAAATAATTTTAATTTATAAATTAAAATTTAACAAAAAAGTAATATAATAAAACTGTTAATTATAATTTGACCAAAAAAATAATGCAATAAAAACAAAATGGAAACAAAACAAAGAGTTAGTAGAAACTCCTATTTAAAAGTCCAATTTCCCTATATTTCCTCTCCAGTTCACACTTCAGTCTTCACTAACAGTTAAATTATTATTTTTTAGATAAATTGATTTCAAAATTTTAAAAATAGTATAACGGAAACATAAAAAATAAAAATTTCATGTTACCTTAGTTAACTCTTTTCTATTATTTTTATTTTTAGTTTAACAAAAAAAATGATTAAATCTTCTTAATTATTTTTATTTTTATTTTTTCTTAAAAAAATGACAACTTACGATGGGTGAGAATTCTAACTAATCACATTTCAACACAAACACGTGCATTTAAGTTTTTATTTTTTAATTAAATTGTTGAAAATATTTACATCTTAATTCAAATTAAAAATAACTATATCAACTCTAAACTAATAAACTATACATAATCTGTTTATTTATAATTTTATTCTCAACTTAGAATCCAACTTTTATTTTTATTTTTAAGTTTAAAAGTTAAAATGGGAAAACAATTGCATTTATTTTTTTTTAAAAAACAATTATTTTTTAAAATACAAATCTTTCGAAGGTTTGCCATACAAATGTCATTTTTTTGTTGATTATTTGGTAGCAATATTTTTGGTTAGAAGTATTTTTATATATAAAATTGAAAAATAATTTAAAATTTAAGTAGATGTAAACATATGAATTTTAGAAATGCCATTTTATCTCATGATATTTTGTGAAAATACGGTTTCAAAAGTATAGGATCTCAGACATATTTTGTGGAACTAAACAACGTGTGTAACTTGTTTTTGAAACTGAAAAGATTGTGTGATTTTTAATTGTAAAAGAGTTTATATTTAATTATTTCTTAGTTATTTAAAATTTGATTTTATTCTATAATTATTAAAATCATGCATTTACTTTTATTTTATCCTCTATTTATGTATATGTTTCAATAAAATTTTAAATTCATGAACATTCCTAAATTAATTTTCATTATATGTAGGAAATTTAAATTAATATCTAACAGATCCCATTATAATAAATTGTTATTTATATGTTGAATTCACGTTTGAATTTGATTTTAGGGATGAATTTAAAGTTTTAATTTTTAAATTTAACCAGGGGCGGCACAACGTAATCGGAGGCCTAAAGCGAAATTTCAACTAGAGGCCTAAAATCTAAATAAACTTCATATTTCATTATTTTAAAAAAAAAACTTACATTTTTAAATGCAAAGTATAGTTAATATTTTTTTATAAATGATTTATTCGATTTCTTTTTCAATTATTAGTTTTAGATAAGATTTTATCAATTCAATGTTGAAATTTTTTTTCTTACTCGGGCAATTATTATACGACTTGTTAACATAGAATTTGATTCAAGAAGTTGATAATTTTGTATACTCCACATTTTACTATGCTTGTTGTAATGCTTGAAAATCTAAGAAGAAATAGAAAAAAAAATTACAATTCACTTTGCTCAACACTTTTTGACTATTGATTCATATTTTTGATGGAGTATTACTCTAACTTATCAAAAATTTAAAGAAGAGAGTGTAAAAGGAGTTAAAAGAATAAAATAATGTGAATATTAGCGTAGAGAGTGTAAAAAAATAAAACAATTCTTCTTGATTTCTTTTATATAAATGGAATTAAAGAGAATAAAATAATATTTTTGAAAAAATATTATCATAAATAATTAATCTTTTTTTAAAAAAAATTAACACATAATTTATTTTTGGTAAAAAATTGAGGGGGGCCTAAGGCCAATGCCTTATTCAAATAAGCATAGAGCCGGCCCTGAATTTAACATGTTACTATTTAATTAAATTTAAAGTTACTTATATATCATTTCAGAGGGATACATCATGTATTGTGAATTTGGCAAGTGAGTAATAATGACACTCAGCTTAAAGAATACTTGGGAAATGGCAACATACCCCAAATTATTGAAATAATCAATTTTTAACTTTTTATAATAAATCTTTGTAAGCCTAAATTAATCAATAAGTACAAATAAAAAATAGGTTACACGTAAGTATGCATGATTTGTGGGAATATTTTTACCATATTCACGTTTTTTTTCCTTTTTAAACTGAATTTATTTATTATTTAATAACATTATATGTAATTAATTTAGAGTCCTAAACGGCTTATTATAAAAAAGTGTCCAAAACGTCTATTTTTACCGTGTTTTCCAAAATTTGTAGGAATTTTTTTTACCATATTCAAGTTTTATTTTTTTATTTTTTATTTTTTAAAAAAAAGTTTTTCAGTTACATGGAACTAATTTTTAAAATTGTTTTAAAATGATTTATATTTAGTTATCCTAATTTTATTTTAATTATTTAAAAATATGATTTTTGTGGTGCTGACACGTATGCGTTTTTTCCTCTCCTATATAGATTTGTAGATATCATGATTTAGGAAGTTTATTTTTCTGCTTTAAAAAAATGATTTAGGGAAGTATGCTTTACTTTTGTAGTATAAATATCTTTGGAAGCATGCCTACAGTAGTTGCAAAATGCTGAATACGTGTTGTTTCCTTGCTAAAAAATTACGTATTGATTATACAAGGTTGATATATTATATAGAATAAGTGTATAATGTTGTATATAGGTGTATAAGCATTGTTGAAAAAAAAATATTTATAATACAATCACAATATATTTTTAATACATATTGCAGACATCATCTCTACAACCTACATTGGTTAGGAATGAGGAAATATATTTGTATATAGCTAAATAAGTTTATGATATCGTTTAAATATTACAAGTTTCCATAACTCGATAGTTTACATAGCTCCATAGTTCACGTTTAGTTACATAATGATGTAACGGATAAAGCTTTTTGTGTCTACTTGTATATATGTATAACAAACACTAATCAGCTTATGAATGATTTCATCTGTTCTGTTTCTCATCCTTTTCTATATGCGTTTGGAATTCAATATACTTCATTTTCTTCCATCCCTTCATGTCAGTATATCAGAAAGGTGTTACAAATTGCAAAAAGAATATCAAAAAAGAATTATATTCGAGATCACATAATTTAGTGTGGGTCAAACGAACTTAACTCCCTTATTGTACATTGTGAACTTAACTCCCTTGTTGTACATTGTGTTTGTTAATATATGTCATTTGGGTCTAATTTCAAGATAAGCTACCTTATGAGGGAAGATTTTATTCTTAACAATTTTCGGCACGTTCAGATATCAACTAGAGTGTGAACCCTTAAAAATGGGATATTGGTAAACAACAAATTGGAATGAGTTTGACTATGATACCATGCTAAAATATGACACTCGAGCCTAGCTCATGAGAGGAGGTTTGCCCAAATTCATATAAGGAGACCAATTTTTCATCTGTCTACCTATGTGAGACTTCTTAACAATGTTCAATTCAGTATTATAAAAAAGATTCTTATAAATTGAAAAACAATAAACAAGAATTTTATCACTTCTTAGTTTCATAATCAGTATATCATAAAGTCTAAAGAGTCTTACAAAAAACAATAAACAAGAATTTATTACTTTTCATTTCATTTTATGGGCACTTTTAGATTTGACACAGTAACTAAGAAAAAGAGATTTTTTTTTTTTGAAATTTATGGTTCAAAATAATCTGAAGATATTGCGTGATTTAAAATTATTTTATTAAGGTTAAATAGAGGAATTTTAAAATTATATATATATATATATTTCTTCTTTTTTTTAATTATTTTTTTAAAAAAAATTATAGTAAGATAATATTTTTTTAGAATAAATTAAAAAGGAAATGGTGATACAAATCAGACAGAGGAAGTAAAAAGAAATAATATTATAAAAAAGTCAAATACATGTTATCGGTAAAAACTTGGCCAACAGACATCATCACATAGGTATGTTTGGAAGCCACTCTGAACTTTTCAAATGACAGAATTCTCTTTTTTTTAATGTTTAATTTATTTTTAATCAAAGAAATTACAAGATATATATCTCTACTTTTATTTTCAATATATATATATATATATATATATATATATATATATATGTTGTATCGGTAAAAAAATTCCACGTGTAGCGAGTGAATAATATGCTTTTGTGTATGAATGTGAGGGGTGTATTTAAGTTTAATTTTTTAAGTAGAAGAGTATTTTTAAGTTTGTCAATAGTTTGGAGACGCAATTAATAATTCGCACATCAACTATGTGCTCAATACTTTTCATATCAAATTTAATAGAAAAAATTATCTTCACATTTTGAAGGACTATTTAGAGAGCCCATAGTGTTCTTCATTTTTACCATAGTTATGACTATTATTATTGTGTCCTTTGTCACAGCCACATTCATTATACAATCATATTAGTCACTTTTTAGACTTATTATGTGTTGTCCATGACCGACTCAACAAAATTAGAACCGAAATTTAAGAGACGGATCCTAATATTTTTTTTTCATTATAGATACTTTTATTTAAAATCTACTTTTCTAGCTATTTTAGATGCGAAGTTATTAAGTATTGTTTTATAATCAATTTATTTCTAATAATTCCTTTTCAAATGATAATATAGCTAATTCATTCATTCTCTCTTGAGACGTTGATCTTAAAGAAGATTTAATCAATTTTAATTTTGAAAAAACTTTTTTTGGTTGAGGCAATGGTTACATGAATGGTTAACATGATCCTATAAGCAATATGTGTATTTGGAAAAGAATCAAGTATTTTTGTTTGATCGAGTATTTTCATTAAATCATTATCTTCTACTTATATTATTTTGAAAGATAATTCTTGAATTACTTTGGATTGGGGTAGGAACATTTAATTATTTTGGATTTTATGACTCATTTATGTAGTTTTCCTAAACTTAAATCTTAAATCAAAGTATCTCTATATATTCTCATTCAACTTTTTTACATTACCATATAGTCGATTTAATGAGTCAAACTAAGATGCATAAAATAAAGGGTAAAAGGATAAATATACCTCCCAACTAGCGTAAATTGTATACAGATACCCTCCGTCATACTTTTGGGATATTAGTGTCTCTGCCGTCGAAAAACTAGAGCATATTTGCCCTTCACTCTAATGGAAGGCCAAATAGGGACATGTGATGCAATCTTACAGATGGACATGTGAGTGGTTATTTAAATTTTGGATGGGCAAATATGCTCTAATTTTTTAACGGCAAGAGCACCAATATCCCAAAAATATGACAAAGGATATTTGTATACCATTTACAATAGTTCAAAGATATATTTGTTCTTTTTCCCTAAAATAAAATAATAAAAAAAGAGGGAGTAAACTTTTGGTTCCATTTTATGTGGATGCTCTTTTACCGTTTTCTTGATATGTTTCAAAACAATATTATGCAAAAACTTTTCTAGCTACCCACCATATGATTTCATTAGTTACCTCATTTTCAATGTGGGATATATATTTGATTTGACATAAAATTATTTTGGGTTTTATGACTCATTTATGTAGTTTTCCCAAACTTAAATCTTAAATCAAAGTATCTCTATATATTCTCATTCAACTTTTTTACATTACCATATAGTCGATTTAATGAGTCAAACTAAGATGCATAAAATAAAGGGTAAAAGGATAAATATACCTCCCAACTAGTGTAAATTGTATACAGATACCCTCCGTCATACTTTTGGGATATTAGTGTCTCTGCCGTCGAAAAACTAGAGCATATTTGCCCTTCACTCTAATGGAAGACCAAATAGGGACATGTGATGCAATCTTACAGATGGACATGTGAGTGGTTATTTAAATTTTGGACGGGCAAATATGTTCTAATTTTTGGACGACAGGGGCATCAATATCCCAAAAGTATGACAAAGGATATTTGTATACCATTTACGATAGTTTAAAGGTATATTTGTTCTTTTTCCCTAGAATAAAAAAAAAAAAAAAAAAAGAGGGAGTAAATTTTTGGTTCCATTTTATGTGGATACTCTTTTCCCGTTTTCTTGATATGTTTCAAAACAATATTATTCAAAAACTTTTCTAGCTACCTACCATATGATTTGACATTAGTTACCACATTTTCATTAGTTACCATATGCTCTGCCCGCGGAAAAAAGCAAGTCCTATTGGATTGTCTCTTAGTGAATGCATTATGAGTCTGTGACCCCCTCCAATTAATAATAGTGTCCAGTATATATATAATCGTAGCCTTATTTGAGTTTGTGTAGCAAAAATGGAAATTGAAATCTTATGCACAAAGCTCATAAAGCCATCTTCACCTACTCTCTCTCACAATCAATGTTACAAGCTCTCTTTCTTTGATCAAATAGCTGAAAGAGAACACCTTCCTGTTGTTCTTTTCTATCCTTATAATAATTTCAATAGCCCCACTATCGATGAACAGCTTGAGAAATCCCTTTCTAATGTATTAACTCATGTTTATCCAGCAGCAGGAAGGTATGACAAAGATGAATGTTCGATTCTTTGCCTTGATCAAGGTGTTCCCTACACTAAGGCCAAGGTCAATTGTAAGCTAGATAATTTCTTGGAGAAAGCACACAAGGATCTTAGTCTTGCAGCTTTATTTTGGCCACATGAAAACAAGAATGTGGATCAAAATAATTTTATGGTATCACCAATTGTCACCATTCAAGTAACAAAATTTGAATGTGGTGGCCTAGCTTTATCATTCAGTGTTTCACACCCTGCAATTGATGGTGTCACATGTTTTAATTTTCTGTTTGGATGGGGAAAAGTGTGTAGATTGGGAACTCCAATTGATAAGATTAATTTTCTAAGCTTCAATTTAGGTCATGTTTTTCCAACCAGAGATATATCAAGTCTTTTCAAGTCAATCCATGTAGAAAATAGAGAAGAAAATATTGTTGTTAAGAGATTTGTCGTCCATGAAGCTGCTCTATCAAGGCTCAGAAAACAATGCATTGATGAATCAGGTGGAGCTTTGAATTTTCAACCTTCAAGGGTTGAAATTATTACAGCAATCCTATGGAGGGCTTTAATCCGCATTTCAGCAGCTAGAAATGGATATTTCAGGTCTTCTCTAATGGACTTACCGTTGAATTTGCGCTCTAAATCATCTTTACCTCAAGTAAACAACTCTATGGGAAATTTTAGAATCGATATTCCGATAAAATTCATTCCAGGGGAGACCAAGATGGAATTACACAACTTCATAATATTAATCAGGAATACTGTGAATAAAGTTGTTGCTTCATGTACCAACGCGTCACCAGATGAAATAGTGTCAACATTAGTTAATATATATAACGAAAGCTTTGAAGCACCGGAATGGGGAGGTAACGATGAAGTTGACAAAGTGGCATGTTCAAGTATGTGCAAGTTCCCTTTGCAGGATATTGATTTTGGTTTGGGAAAACCATCTTTAATATATTTTGGTTTGAAAGATATGGAAATATTTTGGTTATATGATACAGATTGTCACACTGAAGTTGGTGTGCAATTGGACTTGAAGGAAAGTTGCATGCAATTATTTGAGTGTGACAACGATATCAAAGATCTCAGGTTTATACGTGATGCAAAACTTTGATGATATATCATTTTAATTTTTCATTATGTTGTTGGTATTTGTTTTAGTTGTAATAATATGTTGTTATAATTATTATCTTCTCGTCGCTATTTATGTCGCTATGATTTTCTTATCTTATTAAGATTTTCTTTTACTTTTTCAAATGGAATTGCATCACTTCATAATATTAATCAGGAATACTGTGAATAAAGTTGTTGCTTCATGTGTCAACGCTTCACCAGATGAAATAGTGTCAACATTGGTTAATATATATAACGAAAGCTTTGAAGCACCAGAATGGGGAGGTAACGATGAAGTTGACAAAGTGGCATGTTCAAGTATGTGCAAGTTCCCTTTAAAGGATATTGATTTTGGTTTGGGAAAACCATCTTTAGTATATTTTGGTTTGAAAGATATGGAAATATTTTGGCTTTATGATACAGATTGTCACACTGAAGTTGGTGTGCAATTGGACTTGAAGGAAAGTTGCATGCAATTATTTGAGTGTGACAACGATATCAAAGCTCTCATATTTATACGTGATGCAAAACTTTGATGATATATCATTTTAATTTTTCATTATGTTGTTGGTACTTGTTTTAGTTGTAATATATTGTTATAATTATTATTATCTTCTCGTCGCTATTGAAAAGGTAAAACATTTAGCGATTTTTATGCTTTATATCTCTTAACTCAAGTTTATTACCAAAATAAGCCTTTACTTTAAGATCCTACCCTTATTAAGCTCAACCCACCTCACAACGCTCCTTTGTCATCCATAAAAAAAATTAAATACAAAAACACTCAATAGCTATTGAATAAAAAGAAATTATCAATTATGAACGTAAGTTTAAAATAATAAAAATATAACTGATTGCTCAACTTTGAACGGGAAGCACATGTTTTTGTTTTTTTTGGAAACACGTGCATTTATATTACCCTTATTTAGAAGAGGGAGTTGTGAAGGACGAACAAAGCTCCAAAAAGTTGTTCCAAATGTAATTTAAGTTGTACTATGTTAAGGTCCACTTTACTATATTAGGGCCCACTCTATTCAACAAGTATTGAACTAGCATTGTTGATAATACATGAGTACTAATTATAATCTGGTGTGTAATTTCTTTTAAGTCCCCATGTGTCTATAAACTTGGTTCAATCTATTGGCTATTCAATATCTTTTACTTTTGTATAAACACCTGTACTATAGTTCTTTCCCATCAAACCATGTGTACTATTTAGGCAAATTTTATTTTCTTGATTTGCCTACCGCTGATTTCTTCCATTGCTTTCTAAGTTTTTAAATCTCTCTATAATTATACATTTTTTCTTTTTATTGGTTTCCAAATTTTGTCATCTGATAGTGAGGAATTTACCGTTCAAATTTCTTTATTATTGAAATTTTGTTGTCTGTAATCACCATTTGTTTTTTAGGGTTGTTTTCTATTGAATTTTTAATATGCATGTACTAATTATTTTTATATCTATTCAAGTGCAATTTTATGGATGATTTTGAATTCAAGCTTAAAGATAATGGCCTACTTTAGGGCTTTTCTCTTTCAAATGAAATGCGCAGTTAATTCAGTTTAAGAATTTATGCAACAAAGGTGTTTGATAGTATGCTTGAACCAACTAAAAAAAAATTCATTTCTCTTCCTTACATGTCTTCTACAAGGTACGCCTCTTCAATTTTTAAGACTCTGGGTCAGTATTAACTTTTTTTGGATTTTGTTGGTGAGTCTAAGCTGTTATACTCAACTACTCATGAATCATATTGTCTTCTATATTTTCTAATGAATTTCTTATTTTGTTGACCCTGGCAAAGCAGGGAGTGATCTTCAAATTTCAAGAAACATTGAAGACAATATTGTCAAAGGAGAAATTTATGAAACCATTATCTCTCAACATACTTTTCGGTTCATGAGTAATATTTGTTATTCTTTCAATTACAAATGATGATCGTCACCTATGATATTGCCTCTTAATAAATTCTACATTTATTATTAGATTGGAGAATAAAATTAAATATTGCTTCTTTTGAATTATTATTTATTAGTTTGATTAATCAATTCACTTTTGTTAAGTAGTAGGATAGTCACACATTAGGACTATCAACATGCTCGATGTCCTGTTGGTAAACATTAATCTGATTGAAAGTTTAAACTTGAACCTTAAAAAGCTTTATAGTGATTATATTTTCCTTTTATCATTGTCAGTAGAGTGCAATATAACTATTTTGTTCGAGTTTAAACTTCCTGGATACCCTTTTGTTGAATATCTATGGTCACTTTTTTTTAAAACTTTTTTCTTGGGTTGGTATTTCTTTTATTTACTTCAGCAATTCCTCACTTAATACCCTTGATGTTTACATGATTTTCGTAGTGCAGGGTCTGTTTTAATCTATTGGTTCTAACAAGTCGTCGACTCTTTGAATGACTATCCTATCATCTCTTTTTTGGTTCGACTTTCATGATTATAACTCTTAATTCTGCATTTTCAGCAATGAAGTTTCTCACTATGACATTCCCTCTTTTGAGTAAACAAGGGACAGAGGGAGCAGGGGTAGAAAAATTAAGAGAAATGGTTTTTTGAGTAAGCAAGGGTCTGAGGGAGCAGGGGTAGTAAAATCAAGAGAAATGGTCTTTCGAGTAAACAAGCGTCAGAGGGAGCAGGGGTATAAAGATCAAGAGAAATGGTTATGAAAAGGTTAGACCTATACCATATGTTCCTCTAGAGAAAATGGTAATCCAATGTTTTATTTTTGTGCAAGATGTCTGTGTTATTTCTAATCACTTGAAATGCCTAAAAGTTTTTGTAAATGATAGTACATTTGCTGAGAAAGAGAGAAGTCCATGTTGTTCATGTTAACAAAAGTAGGGGTGTAGGAATTATTTTCTTAGTTTGAGACTCATGTCTGCTCCTTATATCATACAATGCATGAAGTGCATTGGTCGTCTGGTACAAATTGTGGGATAAAATATTCATGGGTTAGTTGATGTCTCATACCAAACATGAAATGAAGTTAATCCTAAACCTTATCTCCATATTGTTTTTCTTATCTGGTGTACCAAATGACCCTAAAGGTATAAGTGGATACTTGAGATACTATGACATCATGTAACATAGATTACATTATTGCCTTTCTGGTGGGATTTGTAAAAAGCCCCTCTATTTTGTTTTCTCTTTACATAAATAAAATATGTATATGATGAATTTAATATTTGGACAAGCAGAAAACAAGAGACAAACAAAATGTTTTTGGAGCCAAGGACAGACATATAATTACTAATTTTTGTACATCAAAATGATCTTAATTTATCGTGCCTTTTGATCTTGCACAGGCAATCAAACTTTTAATCAGCTAAAGCAGGAAAGACAAACAGACAGACATTGAAGAAAGTTTCAGAATTTTCTTGTGTAAGTTGTTGTTGACCAAATATGTTTCGGCATCCATTGCTGTGATTTCATATGGGTACTCAGTAGGCCAATCTTATTATATCTTATTTTTATTTTGCCACAAGTTTCATCCGTGTTGCCATATGCATTCTTAAATGACTTCAATTTTTCAATACTCTTCATCTCTATATTATTGGAGTTGTAAATTACTCTTTGTAAGTACAAAATGAAGTACTTGAGTACACTATAAAATGAGTGATGCTATGTTCACAGTCAGAACTCAGAACATAAAACAAGTTCTCTTGCAAGTACCGAATTAGCATCCACTGAAGTCATGCACACAAAATGAGCAAATGGGTAAGTAATCGATGGTAGAAATTAGTTTGCTATGTTGTGTGGAGAAGTCTGAGTTAATCTACCTAAGAAGCTTAAGAAATTCAGAGACCCTATGTAGTAAAATTTGCAGGGAAGCACGAGAGAGGCGCTATTATATGGTTTGTACCAGGCATAATTTTTTGAAGATATGTATTTCCCTTTACCTAACATTTCCCATATAAGTTTATGCAATTTTGGCTTTAATTTTTTCCATGTTCTATTTTGTCGCTCTTTTCTTTAACTAATTTTGTCACCAAATCACATGGTGAAATAAAATGTTGAGCTCGTGTTGACACGAGCCTTGCCTATCTAGCTTTTATATAAGCCACAGTAGGGAGGACGAACATAGCTTCATAAGGTTGTACAGAATGGAACAAACATTGTACCGTGAATTTGGAAAGACAGTAGGGGAGGACGAACACAACTTCATAAGGTTGTATAGAATGGAACAAACATTGTACCGTGAATTTGGAAAGATCAGGGCTAATTTTGGAATCCCAAAGTTATTTGTGTGTCTTTTAACGTCCCCACGTGTCCCATTTTCTCCTATTTACAATTCTTCAAAATCCTTCGCCTTACAGTGTTTTGCTTCCCTTGCTCTTCTTCTTTTTGTTTTGTTGTTGTATCCGTTGTTTTACTCTTCTAATTTGTTACTTCTCTTACTTTGTATATTGATTTGCACATGCATTTATTAGGTAATGCCATCAAAATGAAGGGGGTGAAGTTGAAGTGACCAACCTTCTGCTGCAAGTATTTGCTCTAGAATACAGGTATTTTGGGATCTCCTTTCTACTAACTTTTAAACCTTTGTTTTCTTTTGAATTTAAAGAGTTTTTTTCCCTATTTTTTAGTATCTTCATTTACTTTGGGTCATCTTGGGTATATACTGTTATTGTTCGAAGTTTTCGAAATACTATGGATTTTATATCTCAAAAAGATAAAAATTTGTGCCGTTACATTCATATAAATGTTGATTCTTAATCCATTGGACAAATTTTAATGATTGAGCAACTTTTAATTAGGATTTGAGTCAGAGATCAATCCTCAATTAGGTGAAGAAATGCATTTGAGTATTTGACTGTTAAAAGAGAGAAAAAAAGGCTAATCTCATAACAAGCCATTTATTCATATTATTTGTGGTTTATAAGGCTAGCTTCCAACTTCGGCGGAGTTACTACTGGAAAGATAGATGAACGCAACTTTTGAATAACACACTACGAGTAAGATGGTGTTTTTATTCTATCATAAATAAATATTCTACCACATGATCGGATGAGTATCACTGAACAATTAAAAAGAATCAAACATATTTTGTGGATGCCATCTTGAAAATACTGTATATGTGTACTAAAGGAAAAATAGTGAATTTATATGTCAGTGAGTTTTTTTAATAGAATATTACTTTAAATTTGAGAAATACAATGAAACTTTTTTTATGAATGTATCCTCATATAGACATGTTGTAGAAATCAACCCCACATTATACGATCTTTACAATAGAAAAATTGATTAAAATTTCCTTTGGTATAAAGTAGATCAAGAAAAGGAATGTAGTACAATTATTGATCTATGAAAAATGTTGAATCATTTGTACTTGTATCCCTATTTTGTCTTGGTCATATTCACTTACTTCTGCGTCTTCGGCCTACTCCGCAACCTATCTTTTTTAGTAACTACTCAGTCCATGTTGTTGTTTTAGTTTAATCCCATCTATCCTTTCTTCTTTCATGCCCTCTTTCACTCTGTTTTGCCCGTCGCTTTCCATCCCCCACTTCTATCTCATGATATTGTTGTATCTTCCTTGATGATATCAGTTTCTTCAGGATCATTCTACTTTAATGTGGCTGGATCAATCTCTTTTGTTCGGTAAGATTGCTCATCGTTTTCAGTTCTTCATTACATTTTTAAAAAGCTTCCGATTCAGATGAACACTGAGTTGATAGTACCTAGGAGATTGTCCTGATCTATTTACATTTTAAAGAAAAATCTCACAAAAAGCTTGAAGTTTGTTACAATGATGTGAATCTTGAAGTTCTGTTATAATCAAATCATGATCTCTGCTTATTATTAGTTCCAAGAGTTGATTGTTTTGGGAGATGATTCAAGGCACTAATGAAGTTGAACGGTGGACTTAGGTAAGTAGGCATTTTTTTCTCGTGATATCTTTTTTTTCATATAGTATTTTTCCCAAACAATTGATTAATCTTTATATGTTAAGGCTTCTGCTTTGAGGTGATTTAATTGTCCCGTGGGCTATGATATCACAACTTTCAGGTGATTGTTTAGAAAGAATTTGAGTTGCCAAATTCTTTAGTGCTTTCATGAAATTAGTAGTGATATCGACGACTGAAAATTCAGCGTAAGCTTTCAATATTGATTGTTTTGTTGTTAAATTTGCTGCTATCAATGTGTTGAAGAAAATCTTAGGCCCCATTTGAGACGGTTGGAATTGTCTAAAACTGAAGAAAGTCATCCATGAAAACCTTAGACTAGCATTGGAAGCAGTTGTCCAACAAAGGTTAGAACCGACAACCCAGAGGATTCCATGTCCACATCACATAGTTCTGCTTTCTGCTATTCTGATTTTTGCACATCCACAGATACCTGCACAAAGAGAAAGTTAATGGTCCAGAGGTAATGCAACGTTTTATGAACTTGCTGAGAGGTCACTAGATGAGCCAGTTAATGATGGAATGAAAGAGCATATATCAAAGGTATTATTCAAACTTTTGTTGTATCTTATGAATTTAGTATGCAATTATCTCCTATAATTCAGTCTTCTAAAAGGTTACTACGAGTTGAAGAGAGTTGCATTCACCTAGATTATGAACTGTCAATCATTGTATTAATAAGCTTTTGTTGTGACCCTGTGGTTCCTGGAGTAGATTTGTGTGGATATCATTTATTTGTTGCAAGAAATGTATCCACTAGTTTTCTAATGTACCATATTCCGTGATTTTAATAATATATATGATTTGTTTCTCCCTATTTGCGATATATATAGTATCCTTTTGGATGTGCTTCAGCATAATCAATACAATAACCTAATGGGACTATGATGAATCAGAACATTCCTGCTCCAGTAGAGGATGATGAGATTGATCGAGTTTAGCTTTTTGTAGTTTTATCATATAAAGTACTTAAATGAGATTATAAAGCAAGAGTCAATGGTAGTGTCTCCGCTAATAACCTAATAAGTACTTGACCTATTGAACTCAGAAGAATTTTTTTCCCTTCTTCATTCGTTTTATTTCCCATAGCATATTGGATTTGATCCCTTCTGTTAAGTCTTAGGGAAAAATAGGTTCAAGTAAATAGTTTTTGCAGATAAGGTAAGGAATTGCAACCAACTGCTTCCTGAGATGCAACTAGAAGAGCGATGTACGACAAGTAAAGAAAATAGGAAGAAAAAGGTCAAGGGCGACATTTTATTGTTATTAGCATTTGTAGCCAAATACATGTGAATATGAGAAGAAAATCAAATGATCTTTAGCGGCAATTAATTAACCGCAAAGCATATAGCAACATTAGATCCAATGATAATTAATTAATGTCGGTAAAAGCTTTAACACTCCATGAATGTGTATATTTATCTGTTTTTGTTGTAGTGAATGTCTAACATGTGAGGATTATAATGAGATAAAAGCACATTTTTTATTTTCTCAGGTTGTCTAAAAGCAAAAAGCACTTGTTGCTTTACAACTTTCAAGACGAAGGAGGAACAAAAAATAGTCTATGGTGAATGAGGTTAGTTAGCAAACACAAACCCCGTTCCTATTCTTCCTATTGATAAATGTATATTATAGTGTACAACATCATAACAAAGCAGAATAAGAGAAATGTAGTATGTTGTTCATTTTATGCTATTCTTACATCTACAGATTGAAAAATAATTGTGTTGCTTCTATCTCATTCTACTTTTCATTTCAAGGTACACTAATAATATGAATTAGAAGAAGATGATCTACATGGATATAATAGACAACCAATTGAGTTCAATTCTCAAGTTAGCTATGTCTAAGATTTGAGGATAACTTATAAAAGGTTTGTATAACTTATAAAATCATTGTCCAGTACTTGTTCGACAAAAATGTTCATAGTTCTTTTCTAAAAAAAAAAAATGTTCATAGTTCTGCTGCTCTATTTTCAAACAAATATTTATCTCCTTAATTAAAGGTTGGAGAGATGCGGTGATCTTTCATCGACTGGTATTTTATTTACTCTATTATGGCAGAAGAATCAAAAGAGAGGACCAAGAGGAAGCAGATTTTGTTGCGTCAGCCATATTTTTGGAGATATAAAAGGCTGAATGGCCATGTTTTAGTAATAAAAGGTTTATTTTTTTAAGTGAGGTATTTTTAGTATAAGTAATTTAATTCAATGGTAATTTTGTTTAATTTACCCAATATAAAATGTTGGCCCATGCTGGCACGGGCCACACCTATCTAGTATTTATATATAGAGCACTGCTAATTGGCAAGACAGAATTTTGGCACGAATTACCAAGACATGAGTAAATGACGAAAATGTCCCTTTGGCTCCAAAACCACTTGTATTTCCCTCCAAAAAAGAAATCCACTTGTATAAGGCTTTTGTTGGCTGCCAAATGTACAAATGGGACCCATACCTTAACTATTTCATTTTCTTTCATCTTCTTACTCTTTTTCATTCATTTTAAAAAAAATTCCTTCGACTTTCTTTTTTCCTCCTCTACATTACTTCATTTGTCAGAGTTATAAAGAATTTTTAAGACTTGCCCAAAATGTCTAATATGCATATTTTACAGTATTATTTATTTGATAGAAAAAATAAAGTGAATGTGGCGAGAAAATTTCAAATTAATTTTTGAATTAAAAAAATGTTATAAATATTTTTTAAAAAAAAATTCTTTGTTTTATTCATGTATTTCTCTTTATAATAATCAAGTTATTTGCATTTACTTCATATTTTAATTTATATTTTTATTTTAAGAATATCAAGAATGAATTTTCATGTTCAAAATAACTTATGTCTTTTTAATTGATTATTTTTATTTAAATCAAGCATCACCAAGACATAGTATATCACAACTAATTTTTTAACTTTTTGTAAAAAAAATAAAATCGTTGGAACGAATTTATCATATTTCTTAGAAATAATTAAATTCTTAGATAATGCATACATTTTTTGAAGGATCCTATATATAATTAGATCAATTTCGTACATTATCATATATATTCTAATCGACCAAAACCAAATAGAAAATAAAATAAAAATTAAAGTGATAAAAAAATTGACTTAATTTCAACGTTTGAAAAATCAAATTATCGACCAAAACCAAATAGAGAAAAAAATAAAAAAATTAAAGTGATAAAATAATCGACTTAATTTCAACATTTCAAAAATCAAATTAATTTATTTAATAAAAAAAATTATCCAAACTAAATCACGGCTAATTTTAGTAAAAATAATTAAATTTCAGCATTTGATAAATAAACTAATTAATACGAAAAATAATAAAATTACACAAAGAAACGGAAAAGAAGAAGAAGATATGGAATTGGAGAAAAATAATAAAGAAATGGGGCCTTTTAGCTTTTTTTTTTAGTGGGACCCAATTTCCACTAAGTGTGCCTCACACATAATAATTTTTTAAAAAAAGTGGTTTTACTTTTGAGGGTAATTTAGATACATGAAATAAATAAATTTACCCAAATATCCTTAACTTTTCACCAAAATTACAAAAATACCTAATTTTTGTTGCTCATGTCATTTCGTGCCAAAAATCTGTCTTGCCAATTATATTTTCCGTTATATATATGATTACATGAAGCTATTAGATATGATTATATTTCTAAGTCTTACCACCCCCTCAAAGTCTTGCACTGCCAGCCTATCAAATCAGTCCAATTCACCTAAAAATATGACAGAATTTCATTGCAGATCTTTGTTTGACGTATTTTGTATTAAAATGAAGTTTAGAAAATAAAATAAAAATTTAAATTTTGTGATTTTATTATTGAAATATGTCAAATTTATTAAAAAAATTTTAAATCTTGTGGTGTTAAATATGTTATGTGACACGCTAGAACTAAAACGTCCCTCAGTTGACCTGCGCCATACTTCTAGCCGAGGACATTTGTGTAATTTTTTATAACTTTTCGTTTTAATTTATTTATTTATTTTTTCTTTTGAATATTCGAAAATAATGTAAGTTATTTTTATAAATTACGATAGCTAATAATTTATTTATGCTATTTTATTTCTTTTCTGTTTCCTATATTTGTAGATATCATGATTTAGGAAGTTTATTTTTCTTCTTTAAAAAAGTGATTTAGGGAAGTATGGTTTACTTTTGTAGTATAAATATCTTTGGAAGCATGCCTACAGTAGTTGCAAAATGCTGAATATGTATTGTTTCCTTGCTAAAAAATTACGTATTGATTATACAAGGTTGATATCTTATAAAGAATAAGTGTATAATGTTGTATATAGGTGTATAAGCATTGTTGAAAAAAATTTATTTATAATACAATCACAATATATATTTAATACATATTGCAGACATCATCTCTACAGCCTACATTGGTTAGGAATGAGGAAATATAGCTAAATAAGTTTATGATATCGTTCAAATATTACAAGTTTTTGTATCTCGATAGGTACATAACGCTCCATAGTTCACGTTTAGTTACAAAATGATGTAACAGATAAATCTTTTTGTGTCTACTTGTATATAAATAACATACACTAATCAACTTATGAATATTTTATCTGTTCTATTTCTCATCCTTTTCTATATGCGTTGACCAATTATACCATTTGTGAATAAAAAATTCTGAAAATTTATTCCCTCACCTAATTTAAAAATTATTCAGCACCTTCTTTATTTTGGGATAAAATATAATGGGTTATATAGACAATTAAAAATCACTGTTTCTATAAAATCATGAACTCAAAATCACAGGTTATCATAATTATGTGCCCAAAATCATGTGTTTATTATGTATCTATATATACAACTCTTTAATAACAAGTATAAATAATGATTCACAAGAGGCAAGACTATAACATTAATATGTAATTTTGTTGAATTTTTGTCAATTAGGATTGATAATTATGAACAACATGATTTATATAAATGTCGATGTCTAAAGAAATTTTAGTTGTTACTAGCATTAATGAAATGTTTTCAAACTATATTTAAAAATTTATTTCAATATATAATACAAAATGTTAAATTTATAAATCTTAATATTGTATTTAAATCTCTTGAATATTTTTAATTTAAATTACTGAATGTTCCTTTAAAATTTAAAATGCAAAAAAAAATATTTAAAATTCTTTAAAATATTTTTAATTTAAATACGTATTGGGAATGACTTGTATGTATAAAAAAATAACTAATAAATTAATTATATAAATAAATTTAAAATTAAACAAAAAGGGATAAAATATGTTTTTTTTATAATAAAAAATAATGTTTATAATGTGAATAGACAATGATATTGTACTTGGCCATAGTGGGCAAAATGATTTTTCCTTTAAAAAAAAAAACTTGTTTTTATTAGCTGGAGTGTTCATCATTGAATGCATATGAGTCAGTTATTTGTCCCTTCCAATAATATTGATCAAACTGTAGGGCCAAGATAATTTTTTGACTGACGAATTAGATAATGATAAAATATAAAATATGGTAATAATTATTATGTTTTTGTGAGTATTTTGTTTGAACAATTTTGATGGTAATAGTTTAGATAGAAAAAAGAGAACAATTCATATTTTAGGTGAGTGTCGATAAATAATTGATGAGATTTTACGAAGAAAAAGTGAATATAACTTAATAATTCAGATATAAAACTCACAAAACATGATATTTCAAATGTGTTTTTGACCTTCTTGAAAGTTCAGGAAGAAAAAGTGAATATATACTTGAGAGCAGAGGCGAATTTATGTACAAATTTTGGGTCACCGGAACCTGTGGTCATCCGACTAAACTCGATATATTACTTCTATAATTATTAAAGAATATATTAAATTAAAACTTGTGGAACCCGTTCTCAAAATAGCTGGATGGTTCACTGGTACAATTGCAAGATTTCAACACAAAGGTCGCAGGTTCGATCCCAGGCAGCCCCAATTTGCTTCAATGTTATTTAATTAACTAAAAACACGTTTTTCATTTTTAAAAAAAGAAAAAGAAGCTAAAATCTGAAAATATATGCTTTGTCCTTTTTCCCTTACTCTAGGTATATCAAATTTCTTCTAATAACTTTTTCTCTAAAGAATTTTTTTTTGCAAATGATATTTAATTTTTTTCTTATGAAAAAGTTATATCTATTATTGCTAAAATAATTGAGGTCCTTCAAATTTGGATGCCTAAAGTAGTTGCCTTTTTTTTAAAGGGGTAAAGTCGTCCCTGACAATGGTGCACCTGTCTTCTTGAAATCCTAGATTCGCCTCTGCTTGAGAGTTCATAATTCTCAACTCAATTTATTTTGCTACTAAATACTACTTTATTTTAGATTTTTACGATAATTAGAAATATTAATCAAATTAGAAACAAATTATAACTAATTTATTACTAAATCTAGATGTAATATACAATATCTGAAAACAATTTTCATGTGAATATGACCTTTTACTTTTCTATTAATCACAAATTGTATTATGGAAGACAAAAAAACACAAGTAGTCACATCCATGGAATTTGATTGCAAAAAGAGATGAATTATCTGGGGTCATCACCAATAATAAACTGCTCCATAATTTTACTGCAGAAAACACACACAAATAAAGTCATAACTCATATGACATATCCATGGAATTTGGTTGCAAAATGACAGATGAATTATTTTGTGTCACCAATAAATATTCAGAGATATTATTGCTCCTATTAATGAATATTTAGTATCAAATTTTAAAAAATATTTTGAGAAATAAATAATTAATGCTAAAGCTAAAATATGACGTTTTTTTTAAAAAAGAAAAAATCTATTTTGATAATGTTAACTAAAAGGACAAGTAAAATTGAAAATTGTTTTTTTGAAATATTGAACAAGTAAAATATGATATCTAACAATATAGGAACCATAAAAGAAATAAAATAGAAAGAAGGCAGGCCCCCATGTTGGGGACCTGCAAACCAAAATTCTGCCGCATTTTTTCAGCCTATAGATAGACTCGTTTTTTTGTTGTATTAAAGATTCTTTTTCTAATTTTTGAAAGACAAAACTTGGACGAATTTTCTCTTCAATTTTTAGGGCTCATTCCTACCCTTTTTAATGCTTCAATTTCTTCAATGACTATTAAAAATTCAAACTTTGTGAGTCAAACTATGAGTGGCTAGATTTTTGTTTGGATGTGGCTACGAATGATTGTACAATATCAATTCTATTGATGAAATCTGGTAATCATTAAAAGTTATTCTTATGTTCTTGACTTTACTATTTTAATGCTTGATCACCATTAGAATAAATATATTGTCTTTTCTTGAACTCGAGAGAGAAATAGAGAGATAGAACGTCGAATACAAAGAGCATGATTTTTTTGTCACGACTCAAAGTGCCCTCTAGATGTGACATGACGAATAGAAATGTGAGAGACCTTAAACCATCCACCTGACATAAAAGAAATACAATAAGAGAGAATAGACAATATAAGTCTTATATTATTTAAGGAGTCTGAACATAGGTGCAGAATTCTAAGTGTGTCTGACACAACCTTTCTAAACATCATAAGAGTGGCTGAGACGTAATCCATACACCACATACAAGTCGGAAACTAAAGACCACTCAAATAAAGGAACCATAAGAGATAGAACGTCGAATACAAAGAGCATGATTTTTTTGTCACGACTCAAAGTGCCCTCTAGATGTGACATGACGAATAGAAATGTGAGAGACCTTAAACCATCCACCTGACATAAAAGAAATACAATAAGAGAGAATAGACGATATAAGTCTTATATTATTTAAGGAATCTGAACATAGGTGCGGAATTCTAAGTGTGTCTGACACAACCTTTCTAAACATCATAAGAGTGGCTGAGACGTAATCCATACACCACATACAAGTCAGAAACTAAAGACAACTCAAATAAAGGAAACATAAATGATCTTGTCCTCGAACCATGAGGACTCACCAATTCCAAGTGCTAGTTGCTGGTGTAATATACCACAAATATATTAAATTACAGTTGAAATAAAATGAACAAAAATGTATGAATAAATCTTTAGGCTGAGGCACGCATATCTCGTTCTCTTTAAGGAGATTCAAGCCCACTGTGGTATAATCTACACCGATCTAGTAGTATATCTATTGACTTGTCCTCTCTATGATACAACGGCCCAACAACATCGTACAACTCAAACAACTCCGGATTAGTTGAAGAGTTCAAAGCTCCACAAAAGAACACCTTCCTTCAACATATAAATACTCTCTTGTATATGGTGAATATAGTTGAGGACTTAGAATATTTTTCTATGTCTCAACTCTCTCTTTCACTACTACACATTACAATATTATTTCACACTTCTCATCTTTTTGAGATACATCACAAAGGAAGAAACACCACTATTTATAGGTGAAGAAGTCTTCCATATAATCAATGGGTAGAATGAAGGGTAGTAATGTGGGTAGATGTTACGTGAGTTACAAGAAACTAATGGTCATATGAGTTACAAGAAACTAATTAATGTCCATGAGAGTTACAAGAACTAATGGTCATATGAGTTACAATACACTAATGACAATGAGAGTTACAAGAAGTAATGGACCTATAAGTTACAACAACCAATAGTCATCTTCTACCACAATTTATACCCACTAACATATGCACGTAGTATTTTATTTTAATAATAAAATGCATATACACCAACATTTCCCCACTCATTTTAATATTAAAATAAGAGAGTTCTTCACAATTTAGTTGAAGGTAGACTATTATGCATAATGAAGGTGTGCTCTGCATTGAACCTTCACTTAGTAAAGCAATAACCTTTACTCCAGAGTTAGTAGTGGTCTCAGACTTGAACTATGACTGCTTAAGGGAAATAAAGTATCACTGCTTACACACCATAATCAAGGTGTTGGCATAATCTTTAATAGCCAGCACATTCGACCTTGTGTTATCCCGGTTTTTATGAGCGTTTTTGAGAACAAGCTTATTCTCATAGAAAGCGACCTACTTTCACACTCACATAGGTGAAATCTGTCAAGGGTACTCCTATATATAGTTTGACACCCCACTCACACAAGATGTAAAATTTCATTAAGAGTTCAAGACTCAACCTCCACAAATCATAATAGGATAAATGCACTTACATCATAGGGATTGAATAAAATTAATATTAGTGCATTTCACAACAAGTCATCATATGATTCGTTCTTCCCATTGAACCTGATTATTGGATCTCTAGTCCCCAGGTTGGGTTTCCTCATATATGACTCAGAATTTATGAGCTTCAATTTTCATCTCCCTCGATGTGCTTCAGACTCTTTATCTTGCAAAGACCTTAATTCATGAATCTGTAAGATTATCAGAAATAATTTCAACAAAATTAATATTTATGGTATACCAATGATCAATACGATCTCACAATATTGTGTTTTCTTCTCATGAGTCTGAATTTGCCGTTATAATAACGATTTTGTATTCAACCATTATATTGGTGCTATCACGATTAATTAAAATTAGAAAAATTATTTTCTCAAAATAAAGTGTTTCAATTCACTTTTTCACTAGTTGAACTTTAATTTATTTTACTTCAACCATCATAATAGAGTTAGCAAAAAATAATTTGCTTTTCTCATCCCACCAAATAACACCAATTTTTTCTCATCTAGTTTGCTTGTACCTTCAAAGTACTTTTACTGCAAACACAACATCAAGTCAAGCTATTAGTCACATAGCTCATATTTTTATTAGGCTAGCAAACTCCCTTTTTTTATTTGTCACAATTTTCTCACACAATTGAATCAAAAGGAGTTGCAAGACTCACACAACCAACAAAATTGTATTTCACATACTTTTCAATATTATGTGACTTGACAAGGAAAATTCCATCACATGTTTTATGATATTTTTCATTTCAAGAATGAAATTTTTCTCACCCAAAATATTTTATGTTAAATGGCTACTCAAGATTTTTTTCATAACTTATTTGTAACTCTCATGTTAGAGCCAAAAATCATCTCATTATTGCCAAACAACATGTGATTTTCTCAAAGATGCAAAAATCATTTTTTTCACAATGACATTTTTCCTCATTTCATGAGCCCCCACTATTTTAAGAATTTAAATATCATTTATTTCATGACAAGTAGTATCACATTTTTCATGAATATTAGGTAAAACGTTTTTTTTTTCTTTACCTTTTCTCCACTTGAAATGAGCAAGTAGAAAAATACTTTACCGTACACCTCTTCTCTTCCATATCTTGAAGAGAACGACGTTGAGCAGAATTATGTTGAGATCCCTATCTTGATATCCGTACTTTTTTCAAACTGTAACAAAAACATGAATCTCCTTAAAATTGATGGTGTAATATACCACAAATATATTAAATTACAGTTGAAATAAATTGAATGAAAATGTATATACAAATATTTAGGCTGAGGCACGGATATCTTGCTCTCTTTAAGGAGATTCAAGTCCACTGCGGTATAATCTACACCGATCCAGCAATATATCTCTTGACTCGTCCCCTCTAGGATACAACAACCCAACAACATCGTACAACTCAAGCAACTCCGGATTAGTTGAAGAGTTCAAAGCTCCACAAAAGAACACCTTCCTTCAACATATAAATACTCTCTTGTATATAGTGAATATAGTTGAAGACTTAGAATATTTTTCTATGTCTCAACTCTCTCTTTCACTACTACACATTACAATATTATTTCACACTTCTCATCTTTTTGAGATGCATCACAAAGGAAGAAACACCACTATTTATAGGTGAAGAAGTCTTCCATATAATCAATGGGTAGAATGAGGGGTAGTAATGTGGGTAGATGTTACATGAGTTACAAGAAACTAATGGTCATATGAGTTACAAGAAACTAATGTCCATGAGAGTTACAAGAAGTAATGGACATATAACTTACAACAACCAATAGTCATCTTCTACCACAATTTATACCCACTAACATATGCACTTAGTATTTTATTTTAATAATAAAATGCATATACACCAACAATTAGGGGTGTTCGTGGTTCGGTTTGAACCGGTTATTGGTTAAAACCAAAACCAAACCAATCTAATCGGTTTTTTAAATTTCTAAAACCAAACGAAAAAATAACCATCGGTTTGATTCAGTTTCTCTGGTTTTTTTCAGTTTGAAAGTAATAAATTTTTAGGACATATATCTTGATAGACACACACCTAGTACATGAACAATCCACTAAAAAGCTATTGTTGGTTCAATTAAGCAATTAAACAATACTAAAGTTATCATTACACGAACAAAGTAATTCAATTAAGAGAAGGTGTAACTATCTTATAAAAGGTATGGTAGGTAAAAATTAAAGTAATATTTTGTTAAATTTTAAGTAACTTAAGTCTTTAACTTTACCATTTCTCAAGCCCAACACGAAAATTTTATCCCACCTATTACAATAATAAGTCCAAGTCAATTAAGAGAAGGTGTAACTATCTTATAAAAGGTATGGTAGGTAAAAATTAAAGTAATGAATTTTGATGGACTTGGACTTATTATTGTAATAGGTGGGATAAAATTTTCGTGTTGGGCTTGAGAAATGGTAAAGTTAAAGACTTAAGTTACTTAAAATTTAACAAAATATTTATATTTTATTTATGAATAATATATAAATAATTATAAAATTTATATATTTAATTTATCGGTTCGGTTTGGTTATTTTTGCAGTTATTTTTTAGTAAAACCAAAACCAAACCAAATAGTATCGATTGTTCAAAATGTAAAACCAAACCTAACCAAATATCTTTTTTTTTTAAATCGGTTTGGTTCGGATTGCGTTCGGTTTGATTTTTTAACCATAACCATGAACAGCCCTACGACAACACTAGTAGAGCAATCCAAGCTAGCAACGAGCGGAAAGAGGAGCGTCAGACCCTATATTATGAGACAACATAGGCACAAATATGCATTAGTACGATGAATGCACTAAGTATGAGAAAATGCATAAAACATGGGCATGATAATAAGAGGAACTTCAAACATGATATGCGTGACCAAGTAAAACACAGTAAGAGTCTTTAAAGAGAAATCATGAATCATAAACAAGGTCAATACATACTTAAAATTATAAGGAAATCTTTTGAAAATATTTGAAGAAAATGTAGTTCATTTGTGGGATATTTATCGTTAACCGACAATAAGACCATGTGAGAAATAACATAGAATCCGATGTAACCCTCACACCGAAAAAGAGAATCTACTTGTCAAGATAGAACTTTGTATCATTCATAATTGCTAAATTGGATCCACTAGCTTAGGTCATTTAAGACAATCCTGCAGGTAGGGGTGTTCACGGGTTGGTTTGAGTCGGTTATTGGTCAAAATCAAAACTAAAACAACTTAATCGGTTTTAAAATTATCAAAACCAAACCAAACCAAATATAATATACATTTATCGGTTTGGTTGTTTTCGGTTTTGGTTTGGTTTGGTTCGGTTATTAACCATACATAAAAATAAAAGAACCAATTCATTCAAAACGTGAAAAAAGTGACAACAATCCATTCAAACGAAAAAATAGTTAGAATGACTGGCATTACATAACTTTGGATCATTGAATTTACTGAATAAAACTTCAAAATTCATTATTTTGGCATAGAAGGAAGAGACTGACATTTTCAGTCCCACAATGAATTTCCATAGACACTCATATACATGAAACCAATAAGAAAAATGTTCTCACCTTGGACGTTTTTTCTTTCATAAATAAATTATAAATAAATTTTGATGAAACATATATAAAATCTTTAAAATTGTTTATGAATATAATATATTATGTATGTATAATAATAAAATTTATGTATATAACTTGTTGGTTTGGTTCGGTTATTTCTTCGATTTTTTAGAACAAAACCATAACCAAACCAAATACTATCAGTTCTTAACAATCTAAAACCAAATCAAACCAAAACCCAAACTAAATCGGTTCATTTAATCGATTTGGTTTGGTTTTTCGGTTTGGATCGGTTTTTATCCAAACCATGAACACCCCTACCTGCGGGGGCATGTAGTGTGGGACCGAAAAATTGCTACTAAAGACCAAACCTCTGCTAAAAGTATGACCTGAATTCCAAAGTCCACTTGGTGCTAAGTAAATCCCAACGAAAAAGACATAATCATTATCATATCAAAATACTTGGAAAGACACTATTAGGACTACCAATCTAATCATAAGTCAGAATACAATATATTTTTTTTCAAATCATGATTTCATAAAACTTTCTTAATAGAGATTTACCTTTCTAAGGGATTTAAATCACAATTTTTTTCAATTGTGAGAAAATCTTTCACAAATTATTAACACTTTATCTTAAAAACATCCTTTAGTCATGAATAATTTATTTCATAAATTCATGGTTGAATCCAAAACCAATTCATAAAGAGAAAAGACATAAATTTCCCCTTAACTTATTTCGAAAAGTCAGCTACACGCTTAAACTATTGTGATGACCTATTACACACTTAATCTTATTCAAAGTAATATTAATACCCCCTTAGAAGCTGACATGGCACAAAAAGTGTCTTCACCTTCCTTAAGGTGCGTGAGAAGAAGAAAATTTATGTTAAATAATAAGTTTAAACACATGCCACTATTTTATTGGTCATTATATAATTAAGTATTATAATTTCTACTATATTAATTATGTTATTTTTTTCTTTTTTTCTTTTTATTGGTGACCCCAATTTCTTTAAAGTTTTTATATTTTAATTTTTTTTAATGTTCTTCTTCTTCACAAATTCTTTGTCACCATTGATGTTTTCTTCAAATATCCCTCTCTCTATCTTACGAAGGAACTCTAAAAAGAAGTAAATTATAGTGGGAAGGATGTTGAATTCCATCGGAAAGTTTATAATTTTAACTTAAGGTTCATGATTTTTATTCGAACTCGCCGGAGGATTCACTGGAGAAGAACACCATAAAAAATTATGAGAAAGATAATGACTTCTATTGAAAATCCTATGAGATTTATGCATAAAATTCATGATTACATTGCCTACATTTTTAAAGTATCTATTAAAGAAAATAATTTTCTATCTTTGTCTTCTTTATTCTTGTCGGAGCACTACTTACAACCATCACAATGTTATTTTTGTCTCCAGCCATCAATATCATATTTAATTTTACGCACAAAGAATACTAATGAAATGCTTGATTTTCATCCATACTTATCAAGATTTCAAAAGAACTTTTACACATCTGAAAGTTTTTATTTGTTTCACCGGCAACATTGATGTTGTCCACTGCCTATCGTCGACGCCAACATCACTAAACTTCATAATTGTCTTATCGTCTCATGCTCTATCTTCAAATTTCTTGTTTTCCCTTCAATTTATGAATAATGAAGAAGAATGAAGAAATGGATTTTAAGAAGAAAGATATGTATGGTGAGAGAAGGAAGAAATTCTAGGTTTCTACATTTTGCAAAAGTCTAAGAAAATATTAAGCAAAAATGGTTTAAAAAATGAAAATAATCTTATTTATGTGTCAAAACGCGTGTATAACACATTTTCACACAAAAATTGATATTGTCTTCGGAAGGGGGTATTAATTTCACTTTAAATAAGATTGAATGTGTAATAGGTCGTCATGATACTTTAAGCGTGTAACTGACTTTTCGGAACAAGTTCAGGGGATAATTTATGTTTTTTCCCATTCATAAATTGAAGTTCATTAGTTCATAGTCATAATGAAGTATAAATCATGGTTCCACATGAAATCAACTATAAAACCATGTAGTTTAATCAAATCATGCATAATCGGATTGAATATAAATAATTGAATCACAATAGATAGAACCCGTGGAGATTTGCATGAACCTTAATGAAATTTGGGTGAAATCAGATTAGGAGATTAAAATTTCTTTGAGATCCAATGGATGAAAGGGATCCATTGATGAATTCTCACATACCTTGATAATCAAAACCTAAGAATACAAAGAGAACAAGACCTTGAAACTTGAAAGCCTAACTTCTACTTAGAGAGCTCTTGAGAGAATTTGGAGAAGAAGACTTGAGGGATTTTGAGAGTTTGAGTGAATGGGAGGATTTAAGCTTAGTCTTAGGAGTAAATACGGTTATATGGGTAGTTATAAGGCCAAAACGACATAGTTTATGAGTTAAGTGGGTAGGAAAAAACTAGAATACCCTTAATTTGAAGCTGTAGAACAGGTCTATAGTTTTGACGACGGTCCGTCCTGTCCGACCGTAGAACAAACTACTAGGGTTAACTTTTCTGAACAATTTCTATGCGCAACTTCTAATGCCCATAGACCCTTCTCGTAAGAACCTTTTTTTCCAAAATTTCACCAAGTCCAGGACCACTTCTACGACCACCCCCTACGGACCGTAGAAGTTTCTACGGACCATCTTGGTGGTCCGTAGAACATCTTCTGGGGCTTAAAATTTTGGGTAAAAAACTTAAATATACAATTTAAGCACCCAAATAACCTCTATATAACAATAGTTTGACTTTACACCAACATAGCAATAGAATCTTTACAAAATAAAACAAAATAAAAATAAATTAAAAAAAAAGGTAAAAAAAAGAAGAAGCAACGCATCATTCAATATTAAATAAGATATTAATTCCTTAATTTACTCCAATTCAGTTACCTTCCACAAATATTCATTACTTAATATTTCTCTCTCATATCTCAAAACAACGTATTGTAACCAAAAACAAAGTTTTTATCTCCTGTTTAAGGTCGTTTCAATGGTTGAAAGCAAGAACGTGTCCGTTTTAATTCAACATGACAAATATGAGATATCACCGGTATGTATCGTTTTTTTTTAAATTACTTCCGATTTATTTTTGTAAGATTATATAGTTTAATTTTTCAAAAAAAACAACAAATGTTTCATTGGCTGAAAAATCTCTTTTTAAGGCTTTTTTGTTATGGTTAATCATGAAAAATTTATTATTTGTAAATTCATTTTGATGAATCATTCATGGCACTAATGTTATTTGTATAATTGTTAAAACGAACATTTCGTATGGTTTGTAGATTATGGTATTATGAATTGTAGGATTGCAAATATAATCAAAACCAAGATTAACACCTAATATAGCTTGAATTCTATAAATTTACCACTGTTTAATGGCAATATTAATACGGAAATCAATGTTAAATAGTAATGTACTCACTTTTTAATTAATTTGGTTATCCAAAATAATTTGATAACATTCTTGGTAAGATCATGGTGTAATATTGATTTCAAATATGTATTATTTATCATATTAAATTATACACCATAATGTACACCATTCAAGTACACTATAATTAATGTGTAAATTTTTTAAAAATAGATATTATATAATGGTATTAGGCATTTAGTGATTGTTTAATTAAATTTATTATATAAATAAATTAGTTACTTTTGGTTAGTTTGTGGTGTAAATGTTTGATGTATATCATACATTATATATTAGATTGAAATGTACACCAAATTGTCACCATAATGTACACCTTAATCATATAATTATGGTGTTATGCACCGTTGGATTGTAACATATAATCATGTTCAATTTTATCAATTTTCATAAATCAATGTTATATATATAGTTGGTTATAAGTTGGTGTTCGAATTTCATTATAAGAATAATGAAGTGGACACCAATTTTTAACCATATTATACACCATTTCGTATATAACTTTTTTTTGGTGATGTAAAAAAAATATGATTGTGTATTTCAAATTTGATTGTTATAACGGTTGTTTAGTAGGTTCTTTATTATTATTATTATTTTGAAATGTATTGCAGGAAGGTATGTGGATTTCAAGATTGAAGGAGTGATATGTGACGCAAATACCATTTTTTTTTTAAAAAAAATCAAATATCAAAACTTGTACCAAATATCCATATGAGGATTAGCATTGTTGAGTTAATTTTTTTTATTTTTATAACACTTTTTTTTTTCATAATCTAATTGAATGTTATTAACGGATTTGAATTTTATTGGTTGTTTATTGAACATTTTTTTCAGAATCATATTTAATCATATGATGTAATTAGATCTATTATTTATGTTGGTTTTCCTTGTGGTATTAAATGTCATTTGAAAAAAAAAGGCACAAAATATCAACTAAATTGGTATATTATATGGGGTAGAATTCAATAATTGTTGGTATATTATATAGTACAAATGTTAGTATTATTATATGGTACATTTTTTATATTATAAATTTTTAATGTTATTCGTAAATAGTGTCATATAGTTTTAGTGTAATTTCAAGTTCTATACCACAATTTATACCGTTTTAAAGAATCAATTTATATACTAGTAAAATTGTATTTACAAATAAAAAAATATATATTGAAATCATATTGTACATCAATTGACACCATAATAAGATTTCATATTTTCCTTTTAATAATATTACCTAAAAGAATTCTATTATTGATATACAAATTAGTATGCATAAATAATTATTGTGGTATGCAAATGGTTATTATTAGGGTAGGCAAATGTTTTTTTTTATTACTTTGCATATATTGGTACTTATTTAATGGAACTTAAATTGGTATTTTTATTTATAAAAGAATTGAAACGAAATGGAGAGAGAAGAACAAATTCAAGAGTAATGGTATCAAATAAGGAATGTGTTAAATGGTAGAAATCCTATTAATTAGGCAATAAATTCTCCCTCAAAAAATCAGCACTAGAATTGAAAAAATCAACCAAAAAAATGAGAGAAAGAAACGTGCATCCTAAAAAATAGGATCTTTAAGTAAAAAAATCATATTCAACTATAATTGTCATTGAGAATTCCAAAGTAAATACGATATGTCAAAAATTGTAATGTACACCAAATTATCACCATAATATATACAATATTAAAAAAATTATATCCAAAAAAACATGTTTATGCCATTCCATATCCTAATTTCCATATATATATATATTATTCTGCAAATAACTTATATCAAGAAAAACATGTTTATTCTATTCTATTTCATAATTTTACCACCATATATATACCAAATTTGCACTTAAATAATATCAAGAAAAACAAGAAGTTTATACCATTCTATATCATTTTTTTTTATCATTATATTATTCTAAAAGTAAAAAAAAACGTAATTGAAGAGAAAGAAAAAATAAATTTAGAAGTGTAGTTTTATTAAGTAAGAAAGAGAAAAACAAAAAGGCAAAAATAATGTAACCAATTATAGTTGTGATTGAAAATAAAAAAAAAAGTAAAAATAATAAATTATGAAACACATAAAATAAGCCCACTAAGCTAAAAAATAGGTGAAAAAATCGTATAAAGATATGTATATTTATTAAGTTGTCAGGCTTGTAATTAAAATGATAATGTTGTAAATAAAAAGAGTAAATTAACATTATGTAAATTAAAGTCTTAAATTGAATATTCTAGTCATTTTGCCTAAATTTTTTTCCATTTTCTAGTGCCTTTCCAAGAGGGTCTCGTGGGAACTGAACTAGTGTCAAATTTCTGCAACTTCCTTTCCAACCTCAACTTTCAATTTTTTGAGGTGTTACATTTTCTTTGTCAAAAACTTAAATTGATTTGTGTCTAGGATAAAGATATATATACCTAGTTACCATGCTTGGTTATGAAACAAGATGAAAGCTTAATGCTGTGGGCTGAAAGTTTTTCCCATTTTCTAGTGCCTTTCCACGTGGGCCTTTCTATAGACCGTAGAACCTTGTACGATCCATAGATGGTCTCGTGGGAACTAAACTATTGTCAAATTTCTGCAACTTCCTTTCCAACCTCATCTTCTAATTTTCTGAGGTGTTACATTTTTTTTGTCAAAAATTTAAATTGATTTGTGTCTAGGATAGAAATATACCTAGTTACTGTGCTTAGTTATGAAACAAGATGAAAGCTTAACGCTCTGTGGTTGGTTCAATCTATCCCCACTCAATGATGCAGTTAGATTGTCAATTCTGATAGGTAATTAGAGGCCGAGAGATCATAATAATATTACTAACCTTGTAAATCAATAATTTGATAACCATTCAGATAAGTTTAAGTGACTGGGCTGATTTGCTCGGCTGAAAGTGCAAGTTGTTAGACCATTTTAGCATAGGGTGTCATTTTTTGAGTCATTCTTATATTCATCTCTCATCTGCAAAGTGATTTTGTCATATCTTTAAGTGATCATACTTTTATCTTCTTTCTTTATATATATATATATATATATATATATATATATATATCATCTGCAAAGAGATTCTGTCATTTCATTAGGTGATCATATATATTCTATCTTATCTTTAGGTGAGTTGGGCTGATTTTAGGGGATGAAAGTGCAAGACTTTGAGGGGGTGTTATTAAGATTTAGAAAAGAGCAATTTTAATAAATAGCTATAATTTTGAATTATAATTATGAATAATAGTCATAATTTATCTAATTATAATTAATAGAAACAATTCTAGATAGGAGAGATACGAGTGAGATCGAGAGAGATAGAGGAGAGATGCAATCAAATTGTTGTATCTCAAATACAACATGTATCTCAATTGAAATTGAAATACACAAACCACATCTATACAAATACATATATAAATAATATCTCCTCTCTCCCGAATCTCACATTTCTCCCTCCTCTCTCTCAATCTACAATATACATGTATTAACAATATATATTGTGTCTATATTATAATTATTATTTTTGCAACAATGCTTATGCACACTGTATATAACATTATACATAATTAATCAATCTTGTATAATAATGAATAAGAGTTGTTTATGCACATTTCTGCACCATTAAATAAAATTATACAATATTATATAAATTTATCAAAAATAGTATTTTGTCCTTACGAACTTCAATCACAAAACTCCATCCTATCAAAATGAGGCAAATTTTCGTCAAATAGCTTCGAAATTTAATTATAATTTCAAAATGATATTTACCATAATAAACCACAATCATCAATCTTTCAAATAATTTCAAACAAAATCAAAACCCAATTGTAAGTTTTCATCAAGCTTTTAAAAGCACCCATAAATATATTATACACGTGTTCACAATTTTTTTTTACTTATATTATTATATTATACTTAGTATACGTGTCTGCGCGTTGCGCGGATGATTTAAAATGTAATAATTTTATAATTAAAATTAAAAATAATTAATAAAATATATTATGCACTTAATAATATATTTAATTTGTTATAATAATAATAATAATAATAATAATAATAATAATAATAATAATACAAATCATTAACTTATTTATTTGAGCATATTGAATTAATATTATTAGTACACAGTTTATTTTATCGTATTAAAATATCATATCTATAACTGTATCAGCTACGCTTTTAGTTTTATAATATATCAGGCTGAATTCTTTGTAAGTATACTATTAATTTTATGATCATCTTATCTTTGATCAAATATCAAATACTTCAAATATTTTTATTTGTTTGTACTTTATTCTTTTCATATCGTTTGAATATAAAAATATGTTAGTAATTTATTAATTCTAACATTCCATAAGAAATATTTGATATCATAAGATTAGATGGTATGTTGATACATTTTCTCTATATATTTTATTCAAAATCAAAATATTTTACAAAATATTTTTTTCCGTATTAAATTTGTGCTACAATATGATAGAAAATTGATTTCAGGTAAAAATAATCTTAGTAAATACAACCCCATAATAAAAGTAAAAAAGATGTTTTTTTTAAAGAACCGATTATAGAAGCAAAACTGACATATTGTTTTACAACATTTAATTTTAAATAAATTAAAAAGAAACAATAGTTGAGGTAATTTTAAAATAGTTTTTTTCTTTTGGATATTTGTAAATAATCCAAATGGCTATTTTTTATTTTAATGTGTTAAATATTTTATTTTATATTTATTTATTTTTATTTTTATTATATTTATTATTATTTTTATTAGCTAAAAATTATAAAGATAACAACATTAATATATTTATTTTGAGTTGATATTATTTCAAATTGTGTGTGTAGTTATCTCCAAGACAAATTTGATGAAGATATGGTTATTATAACTTCAAATTATTTAAATTATTTTTAATAGGATTCCATAATTCATGGCTAGTTGTTGAAAGTATTTATGACGTATTTTATTTTAATTGAAAATAGTTTTCAAAATTATCTCCTAGCCAAATTTGATGAAAGTATGGTTGTAACTACTTGGAACAACTCTTTTTTTTTTTAGAAAAAAAAAGGACGAATTAAATTGCTAATATTTTTAGAATATAAAATAAATTTAAAACAACTAATTTTCATAGTAGAGTTCCCTAATTTGTGGGTAGTTGGTGAAAGTCTTTACTTATCATTTTTTTCATTTAAATTAATTTTCAAACTTATCTCCTATCTAAATTTGAAACACAAATTTAAAACATATTTTTTTAAAAATTAAACACAAATTAATAACGTATTTTTTGAAAATTTAAAACTCCCAATTTTCACATTAATGGGATCCATAATTCATGGATAGCTAGTGAAAATCTTTACTTAGCTTTTATTTTAATTTAAGTTAATTTTCATTCTTATATCCTAGCTATATTTGATGAAAATATGATTACAATTACATGGAATTGTTTTTTTCTTTATTATTATTTAAAATACTAATATAAATTTTTAATGTTTTAAAAATTAAAAAGAAATATATTTATTTCCTTAATTGTTTTAACAAATGTGTAATTTATCGTAAATATTCCTCTTTCTTTAGATCTTTTAAAATTTGCCAAAATAAAATGTTTCTCCATAACTTAATGTAATTTTAAGAACTCATAAACAATTCTTACACATTTAATACAAACTAACAAACAACGTTTAAAAAAAACCTATATTACCCACATAAAACTTTTGTGGGTAATAAATCTTATCTATTTACATATATTATAAAGAAAAGAGAGTTTATGCAAATTATATATTATAAGATTTACAAATTATCACTTATATTGATATTTTAATTTATGAATTTTAAACATAACATTGGTATATTTACCTGGACATTTAAAGAAAGAATGAAGTGTGATGGTCTGACAAATACAAATCAGCATATTATGGTGATGAAATGGAACTATCAATGTTTATTCCTTTACCATTGCCAGTATAATCTTGAAATGATCCAAAATGAAAAACGATGATCTACTTTGCTGTATTTCTTTTACCCTTTCAGTCATTGTACGTTCCTTCTTGATCTTCTTTTTCTTCTTCTTGATCTCCTTCGTCATCTTAATACTTCTTTTGTTGTCCACTTTAATCTTCATGTAATATCGATATCATCAACGTCTTCGTCATTATCACTATAGTCATTGTTGAAATCGTTGTCATATTGATGTTTTCAACATCATCCGATAAATAAATAAATTGCAAGCAGATATATGTCAACTTTCATTTATATTAATATAGAGCGATAATACTATTATCTTCATTTATATGTAAATTAAATATAGTTAAATATATTTGTTAACATCTGATAAGATAAATTTGTGAAATAGTAAGAGTTTATATTTAGAATTCTATAAACATAAGTTTCTAGTTTTAATTAAGTTAATAATTTCTTTTCTTTTGAAAATATAATATCTTCAAATTCAAATACTTCTAATCTTTCAATTCAAAATTTTCATTATAGTTTCATCATTATCTGCATGTTAAAAAAATAAGATTAAAAAATTATAAATATGAAATATGCAGTAAACAAAGAATCATAAATTATATGTAAATACATCAACACCGTTTGATTTTGAAACAAAACATAAGATGAAAATAAATAAATATTACATGCTTAGCATAGTTATCGAATATAGTCTTAAAAGTGTTTCTCCTTCTTCAACTACATATATTCATCACATAAATGACTTGATCCTAACTTCATCAATTGACATCTTCAACATCTTGAACTTCCAAAATAAAGTACAATTATTGATAATGTAACATAAGAAAAGGAGAGGAAATATGCAAAAAAAAGTTACCTTTCCATGAATGGTAAGAATTATTATTGCTCTGAATTTTCTTTATTGAGATGCATTTTTTTTCCTAGAAAAACTAAAGAAAAGACTATCGTATTTAAATTTAGTGAGTTAATACGTTGAGTTTTTTTGGGAAGGAAGTTAAGTAAGTGGGTGAGAAATTTTAGGGATAATTATTTGTAGTTGAAGTTTCTTTAAAAAAAAAAACAAAAAAAAGAAGAGATAATTAGATAGGTTTAGATTTCTTTACAATTTTGTATATCGCTAAAATATGCTTTAGTGTTATTTAAACGGTGAGTTAGAAAATGTATGTTTTTTTTATAAAAAAAAAAATTGTTTTATATTGTTATTTATTTTTAAAGTTGAATTTGAACATTAAGTTCCAAAACAGATTTTTTTAAAAAAAGTGGTTTTATATTGTTATTTGTTTTTAAAATTGAATTTAAATGTTAAGTTTCAAAACTATTTAAAAAAAATGTTTTATATTGTTCTTTGTTTTCAAAATTGAATTTATTATTTAAATTAACTAAAAATATCAGTTTAAAAACTAATATTTAAGAATAGTTGTGGTAATGAGATGTGACGTTTTTTTCTCTCCTATTATATATAGATAGATTATTATTATTATTATTATTATTATTATTATTATTATTATTATTATTATTATTATTATTAAATTGTACTTCAATTTTAAAATTGTATTTCAAAAACGAAAAATTTAAAATTCAAATTTAAAAACAGTTTTCGTGGAAACGGATTCCTTCAAAATCCAAATGAAAAACAGTAACCTTTATTTCTTTTTGGTTAATTTAAGATAGATAATTAAGATCACAAACGTCATATACAAATAAACAACTCACATTTCAAATTTATTGATTTGTATTAGATTTATTTAGTAACGAACAACTCACTCTAAATAATTTGTAAGCTAATTTATTTAAATAAATTTACTAGTACAAATATAAATCATAAAATCAAGAAAATAAACAAAATAATTAAAATATGAGGGATATTTTTGTCTTTACGTAGACTTATCCCATGGTATTAAATTCAATGTATTACTAATACCTCCAAATGGAAGGTATTAGTAATACATCATATAATACCATGTAGGAGGTACTAATCCATTGATTAGTACATTATACATAGACCCAAATTCCTACCAAATATGATACTAAATAATACCTTATATAATACATGAACTATTTCTTCTAATGCGGCCTACCAAACGACCCCTAAATGTTTTACCTTTTATTTGAAAAAGAAAAAGAAAGTCTTAATAAGATAAGAAAATCATAGCGACGACGAGAAGATAATAATTATAACAACATATTATTACAACTAAAACAAGTACCAACAACATAATGAAAAATTAAAATGATATATCATCAAAGTTTTGCATCACGTATAAACCTGAGAGCTTTGATATCGTTGTCACACTCAAATAATTGCATGCAACTTTCCTTCAAGTCCAATTGCACACCAACTTCAGTGTGACAATCTGTATCATATAACCAAAATATTTCCATATCTTTCAAACCAAAATATATTAAAGACGGTTTTCCCAAACCAAAATCAATATCCTGCAAAGGGAACTTGCACATACTTGAACATGCCACTTTGTCAACTTCATCGTTACCTCCCCATTCCGGTGCTTCAAAGCTTTCGTTATATATATTAACTAATGTTGACACTATTTCATCTGGTGACGCGTTGGTACATGAAGCAACAACTTTATTCACAGTATTCCTGATTAATATTATGAAGTTGTGTAATTCCATCTTGGTCTCCCCTGGAATGAATTTTATCGGAATATCGATTCTAAAATTTCCCATAGAGTTGTTTACTTGAGGTAAAGATGATTTAGAGCGCAAATTCAATGGTAAGTCCATTAGAGAAGACCTGAAATATCCATTTCTAGCTGCTGAAATGCGGATTAAAGCCCTCCATAGGATTGCTGTAATAATTTCAACCCTTGAAGGTTGAAAATTCAAAGCTCCACCTGATTCATCAATGCATTGTTTTCTGAGCCTTGATAGAGCAGCTTCATGGACGACAAATCTCTTAACAACAATATTTTCTTCTCTATTTTCTACATGGATTGACTTGAAAAGACTTGATATATCTCTGGTTGGAAAAACATGACCTAAATTGAAGCTTAGAAAATTAATCTTATCAATTGGAGTTCCCAATCTACACACTTTTCCCCATCCAAACAGAAAATTAAAACATGTGACACCATCAATTGCAGGGTGTGAAACACTGAATGATAAAGCTAGGCCACCACATTCAAATTTTGTTACTTGAATGGTGACAATTGGTGATACCATAAAATTATTTTGATCCACATTCTTGTTTTCATGTGGCCAAAATAAAGCTGCAAGACTAAGATCCTTGTGTGCTTTCTCCAAGAAATTATCTAGCTTACAATTGACCTTGGCCTTAGTGTAGGGAACACCTTGATCAAGGCAAAGAATCGAACATTCATCTTTGTCATACCTTCCTGCTGCTGGATAAACATGAGTTAATACATTAGAAAGGGATTTCTCAAGCTGTTCATCGATAGTGGGGCTATTGAAATTATTATAAGGATAGAAAAGAACAACAGGAAGGTGTTCTCTTTCAGCTATTTGATCAAAGAAAGAGAGCTTGTAACATTGATTGTGAGAGAGAGTAGGTGAAGATGGCTTTATGAGCTTTGTGCATAAGATTTCAATTTCCATTTTTGCTACACAAACTCAAATAAGGCTACGATTATATATATACTGGACACTATTATTAATTGGAGGGGGTCACAGACTCATAATGCATTCACTAAGAGACAATCCAATAGGACTTGCTTTTTTCCGCGGGCAGAGCATATGGTAACTAATGAAAATGTGGTAACTAATGTTTGTTTTTATGTGAAATTGGAGAAAAGAAATTTGATGGATTTAAGTAGGTGCTCTTTATAAAATGTTAATTTTTTATATTTGATCAATTAAAATATTTGCAATATATTTTCTAGTTTTTTTTCCTTTTAAAATGAGGAAATGATTTCAATAATAGACGTATGAAAAAAAAAAGTTACACACGATATTCTACATTGATAATGTCTTCCTCAATTTTCAATCACACCTCATCTTTACCCCATAATATGGAGCTCCCCCCATCTTCATCCCCTCCACCACACACATCCCTACCCTCTACCTTCACCTCTTATAATATTTGTCTATATTATATAAAAATACTTTTAGGATAATTATTTTTGTTAACCTATAAAAACAAGAATATAAGTAAGAAACATATTTATTTTCGTAGAAATTATTTCTAAAATAATATTTTTAATCTTAACAAACACATCATAAGTAATTATTAATCATATACTCATAGTATTGCATACTAAAAGTTGAGTACGCTCTCGATCCATGAATAAATGATAATTGTCAAATAATAAATTATTATACTCATGGAAACATTATAAGAGTAGATACTTAAAAGCGACATTTTATACACATATAGAGTATTACTATTTATATATTAGCGAAAGATGATTCATTTTTTTCAATAGTCATCAATGTTCTAATTTTATTTTATTTTACCAAAAACGTATTACGAAATAATTTTATTAATTATATTTTAAAATTTTAAATTTCAAATAAAAATACTTTTGTTTACTATTTTTTTTCTAAATTTTTAGCACGTTATATAATTATTTAATAATAGAATAATATTAAAAACAAATGACAAATCTTTATTAATTTGTTATTAAACAAGTAAAAAGAAAAATGACCAATCAGTAAAGTGAAAAGGAAGAAAGAGTATATGACATGTGTTTATAAATAAAATTTTATTATTTAATTATGATTAACTAATATACATATTACTTCAATAATTTATTTAATTATAATTTATCTCCACTCTCACTTTTAATAATCCTTCATCAAATTGAACTGAAAAATATATGGAGTTAATTAAAGTAGGGTAATTTACACACTTTAAAATATTAGTTTGGGTATAAAACAAATAATTATCTTTCACCAAATTAAAATGAAAATGGAAAATATATGCGGAAATTAGAGCACAATTGACAAGTGTTATGTCAATGTGTCAGTTTGGAAAGTTTAATGGCCCCACAATACTCAATGACATTTCACCTTAGGGCATCATTTGTAATTTAAGAGAAAAATGTGACTTCTTTTTAGAGTTATTGATAAGGTCTAAATAAATAAGCATGAGGGATACCCTTTTAAGCAAGCAAATCTTGCAAAGTGTTTTAAAGATCATAATACCCTCAATTTTTTTTAAATGACTTAAAACTAACATGTTGAAACTCTCTCTTCAATAAATACTACGTAATGTTGCCTGTGCTATGCACGGGCACGGGCCCAATAATATAAATGGTATGTTTTGGGGCTAATAACGGAGATTTTGAAGCGATTATTTGCGTGAATAAAGGAATAAGTTTTTTTTATCACAAACTTGTACTTTATTTGACGCTATTCAAGGCACAATAAGACTATCCACATACAACATTTTTGAAATATTTTATGTTGTCAATTATCATGATTTATAGTATTTTTACGATAGATTCACTTAAAGAATGAGTGAAATTTTTTCTATTTTTTTTCAAAACATATTTTATGTTGTCAATTATCATGATTTATAATATTTTTACGCATTTTTTAAATATAAAAAACCCAAAAAAAAATAAGACAAATAAATTAAAATGGACCCAATATATGTTATTTTTGTTGTCTCAATTTATGTCACACAAATAAAATTTGGAGAGTCATCCAAATTTTATTTTTTTAAAAAAATGTTTTAAGTTATTAATTATTGTGATTTATAATATTTTGATGTAACTTTCAAATAATCAACATTACTGGTCACTTTGTCCTAATTTATGTGATATGGATAAAAATACAAAATTAACCCTTTTAAAATGTCTTTAAGATATTTTAAGTTGTTAATTATTATTATTTATAATACTTTTTTGGTAATTTTAAAATGATATGTGTTATTTTTTCTGTCCTAATATATGTGAGCCTGAAAGAATTCTGAGAGTGAACCTATTTTATTATATAGCTTTTAAATATTTTAAATTGGTAATTATTCTAATTTTTAATGCTTTTTAAGTCATTTGTAAATGATATATGTTGCTTCATTTGTCCCATTTTATATAGTATAAATAAAATTCCCGAAACCAACCAAATTTTTAATATATTTTTTAAAATATTTTAAATTATTAATTATTGCGATTTATAATATTAAAAAAAAGTACAAGACTTGTATCAGCCTAAAAAATGACCACGATAATTCGAAGCCTACAGAAAGCAATATGGTTGTACGTAATTTTTAAATACTTAATATATATTACTCCACTTGTCTCAATGTATGTAGCATTGATAAAATTTCAAGATTCAATCAAATGTTGTTAATTGTTAACATTTATAATACATTTTACGTAGTTTTCAATAATTTCACATTAAACAATACATATTACTACTTTTGTCTCATTTTATGTGACATTGATAGATTAATTTTAAGAATCAGTCAATTTATTTTTTCTGTTTTTTTAATAAATATTTTAAGTGGTCAAAATCACGATTTATTGTATTTTATACATAATTTTTAACGATAGATTAATTTCAAGAATTAATCGAATTTTTTTATTTGTATTTATTTTTGAAATATTTTATGTTGTCAATTATCATGATTTATAGTATTTTTACGCAATTTTTAAATATAAAAAAAAATTAAGACAAATAAATTAAAATGGGCGTAATATATGTTATTTTTGTTGTCTCAATTTATGTGACACAAATGAAAATTTGAAGAGTCATCCAAATTTGCATTTTTTTTAAAAATGTTCTAAGTTATTAATTATTGTGATTTATAATATTTTTATGTAACTTTCAAATAACTTACATTGCTGGTCACTTTGTCCTAATTTATGTGATATGGATAAACATACAAAATTAACCCTTTTAAAATGTCTTTCAGATATTTTAAGTTGTTAATTGTTATTATTTATAATACTTTTTTGGTAATTTTGAAATGATATATGTTATTTTTTCTGTCCCAATATATGTGACCCGGATAGAATTTTGAGAGTCAACCTATTTTATTATATATCTTTTAAATATTAAATATTTTAAGTCATTTGTAAATGATTTATTATATTATATTATATATATATATATATATATATATATATATATATATATATATATATATATATATTATATTTATTTCTACTATATAATAAAAGGGGTTTTATTATGATATTATATAATAGTAGAATATATATTATATAAACTCCCTTTTATTATATAGTAGAAATTACAATTACAAAATTAACCCTTTTAAAATGTCTTTAAGATATTTTAAGTTGTTAATTATTAATATTTATAATACTTTTTTGGTAATTTTAAAATGATATATGTTATTTTTTCTGTCCCAATATATGTGACCCGGATAGAATTTTGAGAGTGAACCTATTTTATTATATATCCTTTAAATATGAAATATTTTAAGTCATTTGTAAATGATTTATTATATTATATTATTATATATTATATAAACTCCCTTATAGTAGAAAAATAAATATATATTATATAGTAGAAAAAATGATTTATTATATTATATATTATATATTATATATTATATAGGGAGTTTATGATTGGACATCACAATGTCCCATCATAAACTCCCTCTTATATAATAAGAGAATAATATATATATATATATATATATATATATACTAGATAATGGTGCCCGTGCCAGCACGGGCCCAATATATGTTACTTCTTTCGTTCAACAATAATTGTCTACTATACTAAAAAATTGTTGTCCAACAATACTTGCCCAATTTTAAAAAATCAACAAATAATTTACCTTTTGTGTCTATTTTACCCTTGCTATTAAATATTATTTATCATCTAACACATTTCTCAAAGTATTAAATTTAATAAAGTCAAAGAATAATATAGTAATAATAACCTTATTATTTATTGTTCTTAAGGGTGTGTCAAGTCAATAGTGGACAACTGTTGTTGGATAATGAGAGTATTTATGTTGTCTCAATTTATGTGATATAAATAAAATTTCGAAAGTCAATTAATTTTTTTAATGATTTATAAATATTTTAAGTAATTAATAATTATAATTCAAGGGGTGTATTAAGTCAATAGTGGACAACTATTATTAGATAGAGAGAGTATTTATTTTGTCTCTATTTATGTGATATAAATAAAATGTCGAAAGTCAGTTATTTATTTTTTATGATTTGTAAATGTTTTAAGTTATTAATTATTATAATTTGTATTACTTTTAATATAATTTTTAGATAATATATGTTATTCCTTCTATCCCAGTTTATGTGGCATCAATATAATTTCGATTGTTATCAAATTTTGATGTCTTTTATTTATTTTTAGTACTAGAAATAATGAAATTTTGCAAATTACACTAAACCTATAAAATGTGAATTTTGCTATTTTCTTTGTTTTCTCATAATTACCATAAAATTTATCGATAATGTTTTATAATTATTTGACATAGATTGAAAGTGTTATCTTTAGCATACTTAAAACAATCAAAATTATTCAGTTGATATTTAAGGAGCTATTTTGAGTCTATTAGATCAATTTTATCATTTTTCTTTTTTTTTTGTTTAAAGAGGGGTATTGAAAATACCCCCGAACATAGTATAAATTATTAGTTTGTTTACTCATTTATTGACGGTCTTAAAAATATTCATTTACTTAACCTAATTAAACTAAAATTCACCCCCGATCTATAACATGACATAGCATCGAGGTGTATTTAAGTTTAGTTAGTCAAGTAAAGGGGTGTTATTAAGGTTGTCAATAATTCGAGAGCAAAACTAATGATTTACATTAAGTTTAAGTTTTCAATACTATCCTTTTGTTTGATTGAGTTTTTTTTTACTCAATATTTGATATTTATATTAGAAAATTGACTAAATTTAATTTCACGCATTGCAATTCATTTTTAGAGGCGGTAAACACTTCCAATACAGTTTTGTTATGTTTGAAACTTAAACTCGAGATATCTAATCTCGAACCATTTCTAATTATTTAAACAAAAGTTATTTCAATGAGAGGGATATTTGGAAGTCGACGAATAAGGAGTTGATACGTGGGCTGTTTTATAGCCAAACAAATTTAAGCATTAATTAAAGATGTAAAATAATAAATTGTCTTTTTATGAGAAAAAAAAAATGAGTCGTCTCTTTGGGCATAAAAGAAGTAGGGTCCACAAGTAAGAAGAGCCGTGTTTGGATTGAATTGTTATTAAGGACATGTTTGGCTTTATATGAAAAAAAACTCAAACTTCATAATGGAATGTGGGACCCATTACTCGTGTATGTGGGTCCCACATTTTAAAATTGGGTCGTGACTAAATTTGTACACTTTGTAGGGGTTGGCTTTTGAAGCTATTCAAGAGTCACAAGAAGTATACTTAGCTATTATTTTTTCATTTTTATTTGATGTTTGATATTTATATTCAGTTCAGTTCTACGTAGGTGGTAAGTAAGTTAGAAATGTGATCTCGAGAGAAATTAAGTGATATGATCTCTAACACAATATTATGCAAATGGGATAGATGGAGAATTGGGGTTTTGAGAGTCGGATTTGAACCCAAGCAAGGGCGACATACGTAGTCCCAAAGTAATGTCATTGCGGAAAACGTTTACTATATCTATAGGTATAATAGATAAATATGTCTTTTAAACTCGACCTCATTTTCACGTTTATGTTTTTTAACTTTGATTATCTATAAATAAACACTTAAACTTAAATAACGTAGACACATGAGTCATATGTGGCATAATACATATAGGACACAAATCGTCATGTAGGATGTCACGTAAGATGCAGTTGTCTATCTGTTTAACTTTATACAAGTTTAAGTGTCTAATTGTGCACACCCAAAATTGAAGAACGTAAATGTCAGTTTAGTCCAAGTTAAATGACATATATATGTGTATGATATAGTATATCCCGATTCATGAGACACAATTTTTTTAATTCTTTTTTAAAATGGTCATATTTTTATAATTGAAAATAATTTTAGCTTTGAAAGTTTATTTTACCCGTAATAAAATAATTTATATTCAGATCAAACAAGTATTGTATATCACAATTTTTTTATTATACAATTCAAACTCTCCAAGAAAGAAGGATAAGAGGACATTATCTAACAAAAATAAGTATTATTTAAAGCACTTTTTAAGTGGAATACTTTAGTAATTGGCATCTAATAAATAATTTAATTAATGTTTGACCGAACTGCTTAATAAATACTTTGCTTTATGTGTTGACTAGATATGGGACCCCGTGTCAGCACGGGGCCCAATATATGTTACTGTTTCTGCTTTAATTTATGTGGTACATATGAACTTTGAAGTTAATCAATTTTTTAGTATGTTTTTATATATTTTAAGTTGCTAATTATTTTTATTTAGAGTATGTTTTACGTAAATATATTATAAATCACAATAAATAACAAGTTAATTTTAAAAAAAAAACTTATAAAAAATCCATTGACTTTTGAAATTTCATTTGTATCACATAAATCAGGACAAAGCGAGTAATATATATGAAAATGACATAAAACGTACTATAGCTCACAATCATTAGCAACTTAAAATATCTATATATCTATATTTATCCCAATTTATGTGGTATAGATGAAATTTTGAAAGTTAACAAAAACTTTTTATATGTTTTCAAATATTTTAAGCTATTAATTATTATGATTTATAATACTTTTTACATAAAAAATTTATTTATATAAAGTATAAAAGAAAAAAAATTTAAAAAGGAAACATAAATGTTAGCAGGAGTCCAATCTATGTCAATTTTTATGTTTTAATTATTGTAATACCGATTGAATTTGGAGAGCCAACTAAATTTTTTAAAGGATTTTTTTTATAAATTTTAAGTTGTTAATTATTATAATTTATAATATTTTTATTAATTTTAAATCAATAGATGTTTTTCTTTGTCTCAATTGCATGAGACATATGAAATTTGGAGAGTCAACTAAAATTTTAAAATATGTTAAGTTGTTAATTATTATACCTTATAGTACTATTACGTGATTTTCAAATAAAATATGTAATTTTTTTATTTCAATTTATATGTCATTGATATAATTACATATATTAAGTAATGAAGAATTAATGTCTAAATTATGTGACACCTATGCATTTTGGAGTGTAAATCAAATTAGTTATATATGATTTTAAAAAAATAAAGCGGTTCATTATTACAATTTATAATACTTTTTATATATTTTTTAAATGATATTTATATATCTTTATGATATTGATATTAGTATTATAATAAATTAAATTTTATTAATTTTAAATTCATGATCTCAAATTGTCAGCCTATGCCACATTATAAAATGTTCCAAAGTAGATATCAGATTTACAAAAATATCGATGCCAGCTAAAGTAATAAAATAACATCTAAGGGCATGAACCTATATATGTATATATAAAGCTGAATATAGACAATCTGATGTGGCATCTCTCTATGACCAGTATTTCTATTCATCTTTTTTCTCCTTTTTTTGACATTTTATCTTTGTTTTGTATTTCTTATTTGTATTTTTTTTAAAAAAGTATTTATATCATACCCGATTAATTATTGCCCTTTATAACATCCAATACACTAATATAGATTTAAGTAAATGAAAATGGAAGATGAAAAGATAAAAACTATTCATTTTTCATAACTGTTTATAATTATTTAGCCTATAAAATAAAATAAAATAGTTGACCATTTGTAACAAATAAGAACAAATTTTCACTTTGGCTCTTCATCTTCTGACATGATGATCAATATATGGTATCAAGTATCAACTTCTGTCGCTAAGATGTCCATCAAATTTCTAGGTCATGTGACTTTTTAACAAAAGAGAAAGAGAGAATATCTCATGATTCTTGTGAAGACATTGATGTAAAGAAAGAGATTATGTAACAAAAAGTTCTTTTCAAAATAAAAGACTTTTTGAAAAAATGTTTATTCCTTTTACAAGGAGAGAAAATTCATTGTGATTGACAAATTTATAAGAAGGCTGATTAGTGTTTCAAAGGGTAAGAAAAATTATTTGGAGAAAAAATCATTCTATTTATGGAATTCGTATCAAATTAGGAGGAGAACAAACAAAAAGTTATTTTGTGATTTGAAAAGAGAGAAAATTAGATATTATTTCTTTCAACCTCATTATTCTTCTAATTTCTTTCTTCTTTTATTTTGTCTTGATTTTTTGTATCTTTAAAGTTTTTTTTTTCTTATTTATCTTTAATTAAAGTTTATATATATTTTCTTAAAAAAGAATTTAAAAAGATGATCATATTTAGTTCATTTCCTCATCAATGCTATTAATATCATAATTAGTGTTATTTATATTATTTTCTTAATTACTTTTTTTCTTTCATTTAATTATTCATTTGAAGAAATTAGTTATTATAACTTTATAAGAATTACATATGTATTTTTACATAATTGATTTGCTATTTTAATTTTTTTTTGGATCATTCTTCATCTTAAAGTTTCTATCTATATGTAATAATAAAGCTAAAATAGAAAATGTGTGGTGACACCTTCTTAGCAATAGATACTTATTTATTCTTATCAATGTTTCTGACATTTTTTGTTATTTTTTTCTTAAAATAATTGTTGCCTCGATTTTTAGTTTTAGTTTTATTTTTTTTTAGCATTTTCTAATTTTAAAAGACTGAAAAATTTATATTGAAAATTTACAAAATATAAAAAATGATTTATTTAACTCCTATCATCATCAATATTATTATTAATTTGTTTTACTTATTTTCTTAATCTTCATTTCATCATTAATGTAATTTATATCATTTTCTTAGATATATATATATATATATATATATTTGTGACATTTCTTAGAAGTTAGGATTATTATTTATTTAATTTTTTAAAATTTTGAATTCTTTTGTCATACTAAATACAACATGTTTATTATAATTACATTTAATATATTAATCAATATGTTGTACGAATGAAAAGAAAATTATCATTTCACAAAAACAAAGGTTAAAATATAATTTATTATGATTAAGGAAAGATAAAATTATTATTCCAATATCCATAACCATATATAATACATTAAAAATTAATTGAAAAGCTGTAAATGGAAAAGGAATCACCATTTAAGGAATCATTATTTTTAAATTTTTGAATCATTTCTTCTTCTAAAAGTTTTTATCCATATGTAACAATAAAGTTAAAATAGAAAATGTAGTGACACCATTTTTAGCAATAGATACTTATTTATTTTTATCAATTTTTTCTGACAATTTTGGTTATATTTTTCTTTAAAATAATTATTGGCTCGATTTTTTTTTATTTTTAATATTTATTTTTAATTTTAAAAGATTGGAAATTTTATGTTAAAAATTTAAATAATATAAAAAATGATTTATTTAACTTTTATCATCATCAATACTACTAATTTATTTGACGTTTTTTCTTAATCTTCATCTGATCATTAATGTTATTTATATAATTTTCTTAAATCACTTATTTTTTTCTTTTTTAACTCTTTTATATATATAAAGTTGGATATGTAAATGATGATGTGACATTTCTTAGAAGCTAAGATTACTATTTATCTAATTTCTCCAATTTTTGAGTTCTTTTGTCATACTAAATACAATATGTTTTATTATAATTACATTCAATATAGTAAACAATATGTTCTAGGAATTAAAACAAAATTATCATTTCAGAAAAATAAATGTTAAATTATAATTTTATTATGATTAAGGAAAGATAAAGATATTATTTCAATATCCCATAACCACATTCAATACATTAGAAATTAATTGGATATAACTGTAAATGAAAAATGAATCACCATTTAAGGAAAATAAATGTTTGCAATACCATAATAATTAAGGAGAGAGTAAGATATTATTTTAATATCCTAATTCGGAACTTTAATCTACTACTCAATTAAAAAGAAAATGCATTTAATAACATTAAAAAGTTATTAGTTTAATATTTTTTCTCATTGTACTAATTCAATTCAATTAAACTTAATTTTAAAGATAAAATAACAGCTTCATTTTAATTGTTATCAATATATTTTAAAAAATTATCGTGAAAAGGCTTTTCTTGCACCTTATTTTAATTTTCATATACTATTATTATTTTTTCTGTCATTTTTCAATGATTTTTTATTTCGATTTAAAATTTAATGTTTATTCTTAAAACTCTGATGGTACAATTAAGGTGGAGTAGAATATAATAAATGATGATTCTTCTACTAAATAAGAAGATATAACGAAATTGAAAGGGTGAAGTATTTTTTTTTTTAAATGGATAGGAAATTCTATTAAGGTATCATTACGTCATTATTCAATATATTTTTAATATAAATTTCATTTGCTGATGCATTTGTTTAGTACTCCCTCTGTCCCTAATTACTTGTTCACTTTTTCTTTTATAGTTGTCTCTAATTACTTGTCCATTTTGACAAATCAAGAAAGAACATTTTTTTTACCTATTATACCCTCAATTAAATGACTAATTACTTTGAAAATTGCAGAACTTTTTATCTACTTCATAATTAAAAGGGGTAAAATGATAAACTCACTATGTCATTAATTGATTTCTTAATAAATGTGTCAATTTAAAAGTGGACAAGTAATTAGGGACAGAGGGAGTATTACAGTGTTATTTGACATTATGAGATATTTCTTAGACATTTAAGGAGAATGGTACACCGAAATATACATTATATATTAAAGGATCAACTTCATGCAATGGAAGAATTTGTTATTAGCAAATATATTTTAACTTATTTGATAAAAAATATATTCTTCCTCATTTAATAGATGTAAAATTTGTGAAGCTTTATTTTTTTCACAATCTTCATATTATTAAAACAAATAATAATATTACGATTAAACAACAGAGTAAATATAAAATTAATCAAAAATATTTAATTTTAATGATCGTGCGAAGTGCGGCCAAGTTCTCTAATTTAAAACAAAAAAGTCAAATTTAAATGGGTCTACTATAGAATTCCTAGAAATCCAACTTCAAAAATTATGTTAAAAATGGAAACTAAAAAGTGAAATAAATTTAATTGAGAGTTATCCTTCGTTTGTCCCATTTTATGTGACACTTTTTATTTCGTTCTCAAGAATCAAATAGTTTAAGTTTGACCATAAATTTGCGTATGATATCTTCAATTTTTTAAAAATGAAATTTATATATTTGTAAACTAAGTAAAAATCAAAACATTATAATTCATAATAATTAATAATTCAAAATATTTTAAAGATCTATGAAAAATTTAAGATGAAAGATAAACTAAAGAGAGTAAAAGGGGAGAATGGAAAGTAGAAAAAAAGAATAGTTCATCTTTTTGGTGGGCCTCAATGTACAATTTCTATAGCTTTTAGTCCAACTCTTTAGTGCAATGTTGGTCCTCCCAAACTCCCATTTCTAAATAGGAGTAATATATATATATATATATATATATTATATTAGAAGAGAGAGTTTGAGAGAGTTTCAACTCTCTCTTCTAATATATAGAATATATATATATATATATATTTATTTTTTTTCTATATATTAGAAGAGAGAGTTTGAGAGAGTTTCAACATGTTAGTTTTAAGTCATTACCTTAAAAGCATGAAATCCTAACCTAAAAGGTTAAATTACTATAATATCCCTAACTTAGGCTGTGACTTTTTCGATGAGTTGTGACTTTTTTCAAAGGGTTGTGATTTTTCGATGAGTTGTGACTTTTCCAAAGAGTTGTGCTTTTTCAATAAGTTGTGATTTTTCCAAAGGGTTGTGACTTCTCGGAAAGGTCATGACTTTTCAAATAAGACACAAAAAATACATGTTGATACTACCCTTTATTGACTATAAATAGAGGGGCTTCCTCTCATTTTCAACCACAATTTTTTTTAATCTTCTACTTGCATTCTAAAAAAAAAATCGTATGATTTATTGTCGTTGAGTGAGTTTGAAGTTTAGCGGAATATTAGGTACCATTATTCTGATGAAGTAAATCGATCTATCCTAAGAAGGTATATTCCATAACTTCGAGTACTTGAGGAAAATAATTTTGATGATATAATAATTTTTTTTACTTACTATAGACATTAGTAAGTAATGTTCCAATATATGATGTTAACAAGATGTAGTTTAAATTCATTTGTTTTTGTTAACATTTTCTCTTGTGATGTAGATATATGCTCATGAATAACTTTTTCCAAAATTATTAGACTTTTCAAGAGTTAAATAGTTGTCACAATTTATTTTTTTGATGCTCAAGACAAAAGAATGACTTTATTTATCAATGCTACTTATGTGATTTAGATTGTCAAGAAGTTTACTTCAAAATAGTTATTACTGTATAAATATTACCCTTTTGTTTTACTTATTTACTATTTCTTAAATTTTCAATATTTTAGACGAAGAAAAGTTCATATGACTTGTAATAATGCCAGTTGAAGTTTGTATTAGTTTAATATTTTTATTATTTATTTAATAACTAATTTGTATGATAAATATTTACATTAATGCAAATATATATATATATATATATATATATATATATATTTGAATTTTATATTAGTTTAATACTTTTATTATTTATTTAATAACTAATTTGTATGATAAATATTTACATTAATGCAAATATATATATATATATATATATATATATATATATATATATAGAGAGAGAGAGAGAGAGAGAGAGAGAGAGAGATATCTGGGTTGGTATTTGTATTTAAATTAAAGTATTATATATGTCACGACTGTATTACAAGCTAACAAGATCTTTTAACTTCAAAATATATTATTTTATAATGTTCCGAATTCTTTTTTTAAAATAAAGAAAAACTCAAAACAAATGTGAAAATATGTGAATATGTATGAATCATTTAAAAAATAAATTTTATATTCAGTAATATGGAATAAACATTTTCATTTTGTCCCTACACTAAATTAAAATCTAATAACTATAAAAAAAAATGGTAACATTAATTAAAAGTCCTATTTGTTTATGTAAGTATAAAATTTATTAGAAATTCAGCTATTGAACATTAATTCTTTAGTTATAACATTATAAATTCTCTTAGTTATTACTAATTATTGCAAACGTTAATCACACTCTTTTATAATCTTTATTTATAATATTATGAATTCTCATAGCTATTACATTAATTATTTCTATCTTTCAACTTTCCTTATATTAATCTTTGACCAATAATTTTTCATATTATTATACCGCCCCTATATATGTGATAACACAGTGTTGTTATTTTTCCTTGGACGAATCATGCTTGGTTGAATAAAATGAAAATTGTTTACAAGTATATGAATTATATCTTTGTTGGGTGTAAGATAAACAGGTGATTTATATATATACTAGATATAGGACCCCGTGCCAGCACGGGGCCCAATATATATTATTTTTTATTTTAATTTATGTCATATTATGGAATTTGAGAAGTTATTGAAATTTTTATATGATTTTAAAAATATTTTAAATTTTTAGCTATTGTAATTTGTAGTACTTTTTTTTAACATAATTTTGAAAATAATATTTATTACTCTGTTTGTTCTAATTTATGTGGCACACGCAGAATTTCAAATATTAACCCTTTTTTATATGTCTCTTTAATATATTAAGTTGTTAATTATTGTATTTTATAGTACATTTTGAACCTAATTTTTTAATAATATATATTATTTGCCATGTCCCAATTTATGTGGCATTAATTGATAGATTTGTTGGAGTCGAGAGATTTATTTTGTTAATTATTGTAATTTATAGTTTTTTTTTTGGTCAATTTCAAACAATATAGGTTGTTAATTGTTAGAATACTTTTAATGTAATTTTTTTAAAAAAAATATGTGTGACTCTCCATGTCCCAATTTATGTGGCACATGTAAAGTTTTGACAATTAACCAAAATTTTAATACATTTTAAAAAATATTTTTAAGTCGTTAAAATTAAGTAATTTAAATTGTTGTATTATTTATTACAATTTATAATACTTTTAAAGTAGTTGAAATATCGTACTATTTATTATGATTTATAGCACTTTTTTTTTTAAATTTATGTCATAATATGGAATTTGAGAAGTTATTGACATTTTTATATGATTTTAAAAATATTTTAAATTGTTAGCTATTGTGATATGTAGTACTTTTTTTTAACATAATTTTGAAAATAATATTTATTACTCTATTTGTTCTAATTTATGTGGCAGATGCAGAATTTCAAATATTAACCCTTTTTTATATGTCTCTTTAATATATTAAGTTGTTAATTATTGTATTTTATAGTACATTTTGAACCTAATTTTTTAATAATATATATTATTTGCCATGTCCCAATTTATGTGGCATTAATTGATAGATTTGTTGGAGATTTTGTTAATTATTGTAATTTATAATTTGTTTTTCGTCAATTTCAAACAATATATGTTTATTATATAATCCATTTTATGTGGTACCAATAGAATTTAGAGAGTCAATTAAATTTTTTATATAAGTTTTAAATAATTAAGTTGTTAATTATTGTAATGTATAGTATTACTTATATTATTTTAAAATATATTTAAATATTATATCTTAGGTTTTTTATCCTAATTTATATGGCATTGATAGAATTTAAAGTGTCAAATAATTGTTAATTATTGTAATAGATAATATGGAATATTTAAGTCATTTATAGTATAGTAATTAATATATAATATGTAGTATTTAAGTGAAAAGTGGTGGGGCCCACTTAGATAGTTTGATAAATATATTGGATATTAGTAGTGATTTATAGTATAGTAATTAATAATATATAATATGTAGTATTTAAGTAGAAGGTGGTGGGCCCCACTTATATATTTTATAAATATATTGGACATTAGTAGTGATCTTATTGACACAATGGTAGTCATTCCTAGAGTCTTCTATAATATAGTAATAATATATATATATATATATAATTAATTAAACAAATAGAATATATTCTTTAATTTTAATTTTTAGTTTTTTCGGTAAAAAAAAATGAAAGAAAACCTTTCTCAGTTAACTATCTTTGATTTCTGTACACAATCAATCGAGAAGTCAAATATGAGAGTCAACAAAAAGAACGACATCTATTATGTTATAACTTATAATATAAAAATTAATATACAAAAAATAATTCTAAAAAAATACATCTAAATAGTTCAACGTGGAATACACGTGCAAAGTACATCTGGTTAGTTGACAAGAAAAATGCACAACAAATATCGTCTATAAGGTAATATTAGTGAGATACAATTAATTAAATGATTGAACCTCATCAAATAGAAATAAATATATACATTATTACATTTAACTAATAAAATTTTTCATTGACCATCTTTATAGGTTCACGTGAATAAGAGATATATATGATGATCCACATTGAACATTTACAAAAGAATCTGCAATACTATTTTGTGCAAAGCTTATTATTCAAATCTTCGCTTAAATAAGCAATACTATTTACTATAACATATATTTTCTGAATTTGTAATCACGTGCAACGCACATGTCGAAAAACTAGTATATATATATATATAGCAAATATAAGTTTTATATATATGAGAACTTTTTTTAATGTCAACTAGAGAACGTGATATGTATTGTTTTTTACTCATAATACGTTCTGTGAGGAAACAATCTAGTTAATAATAAATTATATTTGCTCTATACATTTATTTGTCTACTATTTTAAAAATGAAAAAAAGTCAAAATGTCACTTGAATTATGATAATTTATACCCTGTGTTATATTTTGGGAGAAAAAATTTCTTTGTTGTTATCCCAATAAGACCCAAATATCTTCAAGAGTGAACAACCTGTTTTTTTTATTGATATGACAAACTACGTGGGACTAATCCCTTCACCTAAATATTGTCAACTAGAATTCTCAATAAATTATGGATCATTAATTCTGACCGATGAAATCGATAGATTAGTCGGGGACAACTTTATTTTGAAGATATGGTGATAGAAAATTGAATAAATGCATCAATCTCTATGCTTTAAACTAGACAACCAGCCATGCACACAATTCAATACGTGCCCACATGATTTTGCCTTAAATACCCAACTCAAGTTGAACTAGAGCTATAAATAAATTGCTTCTATGAGCCATTGGATCATCAAGCAGAATTCAAGCAGAGAGCACGTTCTCGCGTCTGGTCAGAATATTTATGTGTAAGTCACATGAGTAAAAAATTCCACATATATATATAGCATAAGAGGGGTGTTTTTAAATTACTTAATCAAATATATTAGCATGATGGACAGCCCACAAATTTTGAATTATTGTATATATTAATGTAATTATATAGTGCTATAAATTAGAATTATTAAATAGATTTGTTGTAGAATTAGAGAAATAAATATTGTGATAAAATAGTTGATTCAGAGCAAAAGCCACACAGATTTAGAGGGATTAAATCTTTGTTTTTGTTTACCATTCGTCGACAATCAGTCCTACCACCTAGGACTTTTCACTACAAAAAAGCATAGCGTATTGAGGCTGTTCTTAACACGCAATATGGTGGTTTCAAACCGCCACAACCCACTTTTACAACGTTTTCCCAAAATGCCGCAATCCCGTCTGTCACAATCTTATTACGACGGATTTTTGAAAACGCCACAATATATATAATATAAAACCGTCGCAATATCCATTTATTAGCACGGCATTTTTTGTTTTATCAAGTGGCAGTTAAAGACCGCCGTAATGTTCTTTCTTGACTGAGTAATTCTATTCCATTTTTATCCGTCCAAATTTACATGCTATATATTGCATTCTACAGATTTAAACTTCAATAATTAGTAATTTTAACCCAACATAGATCAAACAAGCAAAATATTCGTCATATTTAACAAAAGTACTCTAAAATTACACCATCAAAATATTAATGTTTTAAAGTATTATTCGGTGCTCCAAAACTATATCATCTAAATATTAATCTCAAAATGCAATTCAGCAAAATATCCAACTGTTTTTTCTGTTGTGTCAGAGTATCAACAGCAAGAAAAGATCCTAAAATGATTTCTAAACGATACTTTGTTCGTCACCATTGTTACTTTCATTTGAAGATTTCTAATCGATGCTTGTTCCGGCATCATGCCTGAAAAAAGAAGATACATTATTCCATCTGTTTTTTTCTGAAGTCTCAGAGTATCAATTAATTCTAATGTGTTCACATGTAATATGATAAATATTTTCTCACAATCATTTACTATGTAATTGAATAGCAAAGTAAAAGATTAAAGCCTTTTAGCCAGTTAGGTGCAAATATGTATTCTTATAAAGCATTTTGTAAAGATTACGGGTGTGTTTGGCATGAAGGAAAACATTTTTTGTTTTCCAATTTTCTCATATTTGGTTGGGTTAAATGTTTTTCAAATCAACTCATTTTCACAAATTTAAGGAAAATGACTTTCCTTCAAAACTTAAGGAAAACATTTTCCAAAACTCTCTTCCAATTTCAAATTACAATTACTTTTTTGTTGAAAAAATCAATTTATTTTGTCCTTACCCTCAAAATAGTCCCCCCCCAAAAAAATAAAATTTTAAAGTTTGTTTTGAAATTCAATTTTCTTACTCCACCCTCACCCCTACCCTCACCCCTCCCAAAAAAATATTAAAAATTGTTTTAAAAATATATTTCTAATTTTCAATTTTTTATTTTTTTACCCTCGCCCCCCATCAACCCCTATCAGCCCCCCAACCCCCTTCAAAAAGAAAAAAAAAATTAAGTTTGTTTTTAAAAAATATTTGTAACTTTAAATTTTTATTTTTTCATCCCGATCCTCGATCACCCACCCTCCCTCCCCGGACACCCCCTCCCCCCCCAAAAAAAAATAAAATTGAGTTTATTTTTAAAAAATATTTTCAACTTCAAAATTTTATTTTTTCACCCCTACACTCGATCCCCCCTCTCAACCCACCCACCCCCTACTCGCCACCCCTGCCTCCAAAAAAAAATTAAGTTTGTTTTTAAAAAATATTTTCAACTTCAAAATTTCATTTTTTCACCCTACCCTCGACCCCCCCACCCACCCCACCCCCGACCAGCCCCCCCCCCCCCCCCCCCAAAAAAAAAAGTTTAAGTTTGTTTTTAAAAAAAATTTCAACTTCAAAATTTTATTTTTTCACCCCAACCCTCGACCCCCCACCCCCAAAAAAAAAATTAAGTTTGTTTTTAAAAAATATTTTCAACTTCAAAAATTCAATTTTTCACCCCTACCCTCAAACCCCCCCTAAAAAAATTTAAGTTTGTTTTTTAAAAAATATTTTGCAATTTCAAAAAATTATTTTCTACTCTAGTAAAAATAAAAGATATTTCTCAAAAATATTTTTCATTCATAAAAATCTTTTCCGAAAAATATTTTCTACTCACCAACCAAACATGAGAAAATAAGTCAAAAAATCAACTTGTTTTCCAGGAAAACATTTTCTAGCAAAACATTTTCCTTCATACCAAACACACCCTACATCTTTGATGATAAAGAATTTGAAATTGCACAAAATAGAAATTAATGATATTAATAAATACCAAATTTTGTATAGAATGTATTGTAATCCTTACCAAATTTGGAGAGTAGTTTTCTAAAATTAGTTGACTTAACTATGATTATGATATTTGTTAATATAATATAATATTGACCTTTAAATTTTAAATATGACACATGTCTCTAATCTAGATGTGCACTTGACGAAATGGAGGGAAAGGGTAATGGAGGGGAGGCGGATCCTTATTGTTCTTCTTGGGAGACGTGATTTCGCTTGTGCTTCTTAACTTATTGTTCTTTTTGATAATTTTAATTTATTTAACAATGTAAAGATGTGTATAAACACCTCTTATATATTATTAAGGGAAAATGCATAAGTACCCCCAGCCTATGCCCAAAATCCCTGAGACACACCTAACCTTTACTAAGGTTCTATTACCCCTCCGAACTTATTTTTTAGTTAATTTTTTATCACTTTTCGGCCTACGTGGCTGAGTCCATGACTTCACCTATGTTAGGCGCGTGGGTGTAGTTTTTAGACAGCACTGACCAATAAAAATTGGCCATGTGTTAAAACAAACTTGAAAAAAATAAAGATTAACTCAATTGTCTTCTTCTTTATTATTGTTCTTCATGTTTGGAAAAAAAAACCTCCATTATCATAAGTTAAATTGCTCCTTCGAAAAGCTAACAAAATAAAATCAAGAAAAAACTAACCTTTGAACTCAACCACGATTCTTGAAGACTTAGAAGTAGGGGTGTACATAGGTCGGTTTGGTTTGGTTTTTCATTAAAAAAAAACCTAAACCAATTATGTCGGTTTATTAAATCTAAATACCAAATCAAACCACGCAAAGTCGGTTTTTTTGGTTTCGGTTTTAGTCGATTCTTTCGGGTTTTTTTCGATTTTTTGGTTTTTTTTTGGTTTTTTACAACTTAACAGTGTTTGAAAAAGAGATCAAATATATTTTCACCTACCTGTGTGATAAGCTAAACTTAAGAAACATTAAATGAATAGAAATTTTTGTAAAGACGGTAAAATTCACATGAGTACAAAATATATATTTTTGAAATATCAACGTTCATTATGTTAAATTAATAAGATTAAAGGATACAGTCAAACTGAATACAAAACGAAATATTTACAAAGTAAATTGTTAACTTCAAATTTGAAAACTATAACAATATAATTGTAACTTCGGATCTTAATACAAAATAAAATATTTACAAATTTTGCAAGCCCAAATTTGAAATAAAATATATAAACATTGAAAACTATAAACTAGCTAAAATATATTAACAAAGTAGATTATAAGTAATATTATTTTATCTATAAATAAAATAAAATTATATATATAATATTTACAAAAGTTTACAAGCCCAAATTTGAAATAAAATATATAAACATTAAAAATTATAAACTAACTAAAAATATATTAACAAAGTAGATTATAAATAATATTTTTTATCGATAAATAAAATAAAATTATATATATAATATTTACAAAATTTTACAAGCCCAAATTTGAAATAAAATATATAAACATTGAAAGCTATAAACTAACTAAAAATATATTAACAAAGTAGATTATAAGTAATATTTTTTTTATCTATAAATAAAATTATATATATATATAATATTTACAAAATTTTACAAGCCCAAATTTGAAATAAAATATATAAACATTGAAAACTATAAACTAACTAAAAATATATTAACAAAGTTATAATATTTTTTATCTATAAATAAAATAAAATTATATATATAATATTTACAAAAGTTTACAAGCCCAAATTTGAAATAAAATATATAAACATTAAAATTATAAACTAACTAAAAATATATTAACAAAGTAGATTATAAATAATATTTTTTATCGATAAATAAAATAAAATTATATTTATAATATTTACAAAATTTTACAAGCCCAAATTTGAAATAAAATATATAAACATTGAAAGCTATAAACTAACTAAAAATATATTAACAAAGTAGATTATAAGTAATATTTTTTTTATCTATAAATAAAATAAAATTATATATATAATATTTACAAAATTTTACAAGCCCAAATTTGAAATAAAATATATAAACATTGAAAGCTATAAACTAACTAAAAATATATTAACAAAGTAGATTATAAGTAATATTTTTTTATCTATAAATAAAATAAAATTATATATATAATATTTACAAAATTTTACAAGCCCAAATTTGAAATAAACTATATAAACATTGAAAACTATAAACTAACTAAATATATATTAACAAAGTTATAATATTTTTTAACTATAAATAAAATAAAATTATATATATAATATTTACAAAATTTTACAAGCCCAAATTTGAAATAATATATATAAACATTGAAAACTATAAACTAACTAAAAATATATTAACAAGGTTATAATATTTTTTATCTATAAATAAAACAAAATTATATATATAATTTTACAAAATTTTACAAGCCCAAATTTGAAATAAAATATATAAACATTGAAAGCTATAAACTAACTAAAAAATATATTAACAAAGTAGATTATAAGTAATATTTTTTTATCTATAAATAAAATAAAATTTTATATATATATATATATATATATATATATATATATATATATATAATATTTACAAAATTTTACAAGCCCAAATTTAAAATAAAATATATAAACATTGAAAACTATAAACTAACTAAAAATATATTAACAAAGTAGATTATAAATAAATTTTTTTATCTATAAATAAATAAAATTATATATATAATATTTACAAAATTTTACAAGCCCAAATTTGAAATAAAATATATAAACATTGAAATCTATAAACTAACTAAAAATATATTAACAAAGTAGATTATAAATAATATTTTTATCTAAAACATAAAGTGATAGCTTTTTGAAATTTTGGGAAGTGTAAAAACTACTTTTGAACTGATAGCTTACTTTTTAGAAAGTTGAAAAAGTGGGCCCCAGCACGTGTTGAACAAAGCTTTCAACCTATCTGGTTTATATTGCCACGTAAACCGAAAAGTGGTAAAAAATTAATTAAAAAATAAGTTCGGGGGGGGGGGGGGGTAATAGGACCTTAGTAAAGGTTAGGTGTGTCTCAGGGATTTTGGACATAGGTTGGGGGATACTTATGCATTTTCCCTATTATTAATTATACAAGGTTGATACATTGTGTACAGTACAGTGTCGAATGTTGTATATTATGTGTGCATTAATGTTCGAAAGAAAATATTTATAATATAGCCACAATATATTTTTAATACATATTGCGGACATCATCCTTAGCTTATGCTAGTTAGGAATGAGGGAATATATCTTTTATTTTCTTTGATTCAATTTGTTCGTTTTTTTTTTTTTTTTGATCTGTTTCAAAGAGAAGGCTAGCTCGTTCCTTTTATGACTATAACTCTTTAATTTTAATTTTTCACATGACATGTTTATGACCACAAAGTCCCTTGATACATTCCACATATATTTTAGTTTAAGATCATAAGATTTAAAAGTCTTGATCGCTTTCTTAAAATTCGTGTTAAGTCAAACTCAGACCAACAAATTAAAATGACGGGAGTATTATCATATTTGTTGTTTCACCCATGTGTGATTTCCTCATAAAAATTGTCTCTTTGGTGCTTGTACAGTTGTATGAGTCGGACAGTGTTTCCAATACCTGCTGGAGCTAAATAGGTTTATGATACCTTGGAATATTACAAGTTTTGATTTGATGTAATTGGTAAAGTTTTTTGTGTCCAATTTGTAAATAACAGACGCTAATCAACTTATGAATGGTTTATCTGTTTTTATTCAAACACATAATTATTTATATTCCAAAAAGAATTGCTATTAAATTTATTTAGATACTTTAATTATTACTTATATTAGTTGAGCATTTGAATAGGCGATAAAGTGTTTCTAATGAAAACTTTCATGCTCAAATTTCAAAAGATATGTTTGTGTTTGTTTTGGAATACTCATTACGTAGATAAACTAATCACCTAAAATATGTCACATCTTTTACTTGTTCACATCAACCTTAATTAAACAAACTTGAGTTTTACGGCTATTTGGATTGATTATGGGTCTAATTAGAGTATAATTTGTGATAATTTACCACTATTCTAGATTTGTTTTCAGTATGATTGAACCTAATTAGGTTCACACTGTAGCATTTGTTCAACGTTATTTGCATCTAATAGTATATGAATCTTTGATCAAACATTGTGTAACGCTATTTCTAATGCTTGTCAAATTGCTAGTGCTTCAGTGGTGATGACCTTTCCCAAAAATGGAATAGGAATGTCAAAGCAGCTATTCATAGTCGTCACTCCGGTGCTTGCCTTTTCTTTGATTTGTCCATGTGCATGCATGTGTAAAAAATAACAACCAACTATCGCGGAAATTCAATCCCTAGAACTGAAACTCATTGTACCAAAACTCTACCAATCAACAAGTCTAAGAAAGAGGGGGCGCAACCCCGGAAACTAAACATAAGTAAAAGTTTAAACATGTAGTCCAACTCCGAAAAGAATGGACTAAACTAACGATGGATCCATGGCAGTCTGAAAGAACTGACTCACCCTTGAATTCGGTCTAGGTCAAAAATATCCTAATTGAGTTATGTCAATAGCCGCCTGAAGACTGTACTCAACAAAGAAAGAGCAAGTGCAGTATCAGTACACGAAACCACGGTGTACTGATAGAATCACGCGATTACGTACTCCTATAAGCGAAATACGCAAGAAATTATAACATGGTAAACACACATATACGGAACACATAATTCAGTTATCATTTAGGAGCAACAAATAATTTCCCAATATCAATGATAGGTAGATATGAACGTAATAATCACAAGTGGTCCTCTCATGGAATCCACACCCAAATTGTTACTGTGTCGGAATGTGACACTCAATCCAATATACATGTGTCCGAACGTGACACCTGATCCAATATATGTGTCGGAACGTGACTCTCGATCCAATATATGTATCGAAACGTGAAACCCGATCCATTCAGCATAATCACAGTCAGAATCACACCCATAATAAATAGTACTCATAGTCATACAATCAAGTAATAGGTCCATGACATGTAATTGTTCACACAAAATCATTTCATTAGATTTGATTCACATTCCCTATTCACATACATGCACGCATACAATGAAGCAATTAACATGCATATATCACACAACAGGAAATCGAACTATCACCCACCTCGAAATCAAGCCTGAATACTCCTAAGACACGTGAGCCTTCCCTTTCTGGAGTCTTTTAGCTTGTTCTTGGTCTATAAACAAGTAATTAACGCAAAGATCAATAAACAAGGCCTAATTTACTCGGATTATATCAAAATATCAACCCAAGGCCAAACCCATGATCCTAATGTTCAGCTAGGACTTTTCCCCACCATTAACTTCAGGCCAAAACCCTCCCCCAACGATAATTACCCAAGATTCAAAGTTCTATGAATCGAAAAGCGGATTAGAGGAGTAATTAACTTACCTTTAGCGCTAGAATTTGTGGGAATCTGATAAGAAACTGCCCTGGGTCATCCCTTAGCTCTTAAGAACGAAGTTTTGCAGAAAATAACGATTTTGGGGTTTTTTTTGCGATTTAAGTCGCGACTATCCCGCCACAGCAAGACCCATCATGCCACAGCGGCCCCGCCCTGGCAGAAATAACCCCGCCCCAATGGCTTGCACGGAGACAGAAACTCGAAATTTGAGTTTCAAGCTCCCATTTCACAACACATCTTCAAATGGACGTTCTAAAACTACCCTTTCACGCCAAGAAAATTTTTATGTTGGATTTTTAATGACAAGTTTCTTCATTTTTATTTATGTTTTTCATTTTAAAAATCAACGTCATATCTTTTTTTTTTTAAATAATGAATGAACATCAAATTTTAAAAAAAAATTCAGTACATTATTGTGTGAAAAATAATCGACAAAAGTACGTTTACGATTTACATATAATTATGGATTTAAAAGTACGCTTACGGTTCACGTAAACTTAATACAATTGTTTAGAATATGTAAATCTAAATCTCACTCCACAGGATCAATTATAGTTTTCACCTACCATTGAGATGACTATTCACAACATACTGAATAATTCAATGAATAGTCTCAACATTTAAAAATTTAATTAATTTTAGGTGTAAGGTGGGTGGCCGACCGAGGACCAATCATGCACAAAGTAACAAAATAATCCAGCCTAGCATTTTAAATAATAGGCGCCACAAGTTTTTAACTTAAATTAATTTTGTTTACGGTTAACCGCTAAATTAACATGTTAAGTAACCCACTCCGTCTTACGTAAATTTTGAAAAATTATATTTAAACCCCCCCCCCCCCCCCCCCCCCCCCCCCCCCTACTCCGCATCTGTAAAAGCTCTAACCCACCCTGCCCCACATACACTATAACTCGCCCCGCCCTACTCCCGCCCTGACCCGCCCATTGTCGTCTCTAATTGAATTGTTTCTCAGTCAATTAATGCATTATGAGACAGTGACCTCCTCCAATAAATATTTGTCCAGTGTGGGGTTATGCTTGAGCCCTACCATGTGATTAATTCAAAAAGTTACATATGTTGGGGGACATGGACCATACCCCTAACCAATAAATTACATCATAATATAAAGCTTCACATTGAATTTGCGTGCTAAAACATTTTTACCTCAAGTGCAAAATTCTATGGGGAATTTTAGAATAGGTGTTCCGATAAAATTCATACTAGGAGAGACCAAGATGGAATTACACAATTTTATAATATTAATCAGGAATATTGTGAATAAAATTGTTGCTTCATGTATCAAAGCTTCACCAGATGAATTAGTGTCAACGTTAGTTAATATATATAATGAAAGCGTCAACGCACCAGAGTGGGGAGGTAATGATGAAGTTGACAAAGTTTTATGTTCAAGATTGTGCAAATTCCCTTTCCATGATATTGAATTTGGTTTGGGAAAACCAACCTTACTATTTTTTGGTATGAAACATGTACAAATGTTTTGGTTGCATGATACGGATATTCATTATTCTGAAGTTAGTGTGCAAATGGACTTGCAGGAAAGGTACATGCACAATTATTTGTAGTATTGGATATAGGATCTAGCTAGGACTCGGAAACAATTTGAATTTGTTAGTAAATAGAAATTTGAAATCATTTGGTTGTATGGTGGAATTACAATTGTGGTAAGACGATTAGAGGTCGGAAGACCATGATCATACATTTAACTCTGTAAATCAGTGATTTGATAACTAATTGAAGTCCACAAAAGGATATATTATGTAGAAATTCAAAGTAGACTCCAGTCCTGGAATTTTCTAAGTCATTTTTTTTTAACTCCAACTTGAAATTGAATCATATTAGTATAATTTAGAATCATTCATCAACCTTTTTGAAAATTCAAATTAAAGTTATTGGAAAAATCAAATATCATCTAATCTCGAGTCTCTGTGGGTATGATAACCGACTCTTAAAAATGGCTACTTTATTACTTGCACGATCACGTACATTTGTGTGTGCGTATGGATGTAACAAGGTTTTGAAGTAAGAAGACAAACGAGAAATATACCAAAAGACACAAAAATTTAACGTAATTCGGTCAATCGATCTACATTCACAAGAGCAGATGAGCAATTTACTATATAAATATGAGAGTATACGTCTATGAAAAATTATATTTAAGCCTACCCAACCCTACCCCACACTTATAAATGCTCTAATAAGCCTGCGCCACATACATTATAGCCTGCTTCGCTCCGCCCCGCCCAATTACTATCCTCGACTAGATTGTGTTTCAGTGAACCCCCTCCATTTAATAATTGTCTGGTATGTATGATAGAGACAATTTAAAGGTTCTAATTTAGTTTTACTACTTGCTGCCTTTTTTATTTATATGAGGTTCTCTGGTAATATTTATTTTTGTTTTCTACTATTATAAAAACACGAGTGAAAGTTTGGTATCATCATGTTAGCTTATTGACCTTATTTTATTTGGCGATGGCATTTTAGTCATTTTATTAGTTGATAGTAGTAATTTTTTTTATCAATTTCTCTGAATAGTTGCAAGATGATATAAGAGACCCATCATCAATAGTCATTAATAAATGTGAATATAATTTACGTTAGTATAAATTAAATTTATTTAAATAAACTACTCTTCAATTACAATTGATTAGTTTAGTGAAAATTTTATTTATTTATTGATTCTTAATATTTATTTCAATTTGGAAAAAAGAAGTTCAAGGAAAATTCTTGTGGACAAAAATAAATGAATAAATTTGTATAGCTTTACTAAAGGTAATTCATTTATTCAAACAAGTCTTTTAATTTGTTTGGATTAACTTAAAAGTTGGTTAAATCTACTTTTAAGTTACTTTTAGCTTTTAAGGCTGTTTGACAAAGTTAGAGCATGTTTGGATGGAGTAAAAAGTTTGTCAAACCTACTTTTAAGTCATTTTTAGTTTTTTTGAGAGTGTTTGACAAAGTTAAAAATAACTTAAAAACCAAAAGTAGGACCTCCTCTGTTGTTTATTTTTTTGACTTAAAAGTCATTTAAAGTTTGATTTTTTTATTTTTTTTTAAACTTAAAAACTACTTTTTTCAGCTTATCCAAACGGGCTCTTAAAAATAACTTAAAATAAATTTTAAAAATGACTTAAAATAAGTTTAAAATCAAAAGTAGAACTTTCCCTACTTATTTTTGACTTAAAAGTCATTTAAAGTTTGATTTTTTTTTATTTTTTGAATTAAAGCTGCTTTTTTCAACTTATCCAAACGGGCTCTTAAAAAAAACTTAAAATAAGTTTTAAAAATGACTTAAAATAAGTTAAAAATCAGAAGTAGGACTTTGTCTACTTTTTATTTTTTGACTAAAAGTCATTTAAGTTTGACTTCTTTTTTTCGACTTAAAAGCTATTTTTTTCAAGCTAATTCAAATGGACTCTTTATTTACTGTAATTATTTCATATATATATATATATATATATATATATATATATATATATTTAAATAACTTGAATTATCAATTATTACGACTTTTTTATGTAGTTTTTAGTTATGTAAATTTTATTTTAATTGAAAAAACTTAAAGATTTCATACCCAAATATATATTACTTTTCGTATAGCTTTTGAATATCTAATTTTTTGTTTAAAATATCGAATTAATGTAATCTAATTTAACTTTGAAATTAGTCAAATTAACTGTCGAAAAACACAACATGATAACTAAAAATGGACGTATCATTAAATCACGTACTCATGGTAATTAATATACTTTAATATAATTAAACACTCAACGAGGTTAAATTTTTTACCTCTATTTTATTTAACATAGTCTAAGTCTACACAAAATTTTATAACAAATTATGATATTAAAAATATGTATGACGATAAAACTTTTGAAAACTTGTATTCTTACTTATAACCTAATATCTTTGGGACTATAAAAATTTCTTATTAAAGTTAAAAATGAGAAATTTTAAAATTAACATACTTTTAATTATTTAAACTTAATTCTTACCAATATAGAGAATCTATCATTATCTCAAAAATAGATTAATAAAAAATAAAATTAAAATTAAAATTAAAGACATTATAAAAATGTATTAAATTAACAAGTAATTAAGACATAAACGGATTGTTGGACCCGTGCTAGCCCTCCAGTATATATAATACGTTTTTATTTCTATACTAGATAATGTTGCCCGTGCTATGCACGGACCCAATAATATAAATGGTATGTTTTGGGGCTAATAACCAAGTTTTTGAAGCAATTGTTTGCGTGGATAAAGGAATAAGTTTTTTTTATCACAAACCTGTACTTTCTTTGACGCTATTTAAGGCATAATAAGACTACCCACATACAACAGTTTGTAAATATTTTATGTTGTCAATTATCATGATTTATAGTATTTTGACGATAGATTCACTTCAAGAATCAGTGAAATTTTTTGTATTTTTTTCAAAACATATTTTATGTTGTCAATTATCATGATTTATAGTATTTTTACACAATTTTTAAATATAAAAAAAAATAAGACAAATAAATTAAAATGGACCCAATATATGTTATTTTTGTTGTCTCAATCTATGTGACACAAATGAAATTTGGAGAGTCATCCAAATTTTCATATATTTTTAAAAAATGTTTTAAGTTATTAATTATTGTGATTTATAATATTTTTATGTAACTTTGAAATAACGTACATTACTGGTCACTTTGTCCTAATCTATGTGATATGAATAAAATTACATAATTAACCCTTTTAAAATGTCTTTCAGATATTTTAAGTTGTTAATTATTATTATTTATAATACTTTTTTGGTAATTTTAAAATAATATGTGTTATTTTTTCTGTCTCAATATATGTGAGTCTGATAGAATTCTGAGAGTCAACCTATTTTATTATATCGCTTTTAAATATTTTAAATTGATAATTATTGTAATTTTTAATGCTTTTTAAGTCATTTGTAAATGATATATTGGGACTTTTTCATTTACAGTGGGGTAGGAAAGTCTTTAATTGAATCTACTACTTCTATCCATGTCTGAAATACTCCCTGTAATCTTCCTTGGACTACTACATAAAATCTGAATTTTTTGTCTTCATTTTTGTCCGTAAAATAGTGGCTTAATGAATTTACTACTGACACGAAATAACTGTTGTCTCGGAAGATTTAGAAGATAATGAATCCACCATTAATATGGAAGGTATGAATATCCAAAATATAAATGAAGAAGACTACGAAGTCGACTTATCAATAGCAAAGGCTAAAGAATTACATCAAGAAAATAAAATAACTTTGTTTAAGTGTAAAGGTTGTAAAATGGGAAAAATAGATATCTCTATAGTAGAAACACATTTTAAAGGATGCAAATTTAGAATAGATAATTATGGGTATAGACAAAAAGACAACACCCAAGAAGAAAGCGATGATGAGACAACACGCAGTCTAAAAGAATTCATGGAAACCGCTTCTTCTAGTTCAAGTCCATTTCAAAAGACAACCCCCATAACACCAGTAGAATATACTATAGGTAATTTACCACGTCATCGGGTATATAGGCAAGACCCGGCAACAGAACCAGAAATGGTTAGACCAATAGGAATAAGAATGCCAATAGAAGCCCCTATCAAGCTTCAAGATGGAGGATATAGAGGTAAGATATTAAATATAGCAGCTCATGATCCTCAATTGTGGAACTCAGTAATAGATGTATGGAAGGGAATAGTAGTAGCAGATTACATACATCATTATAGTGAGACAGATGCAGAAACTATGTATAGATACATGGAAACCTTTTTAGGAGAATCAATCAAAGGAATGTGGGAAGCATACAAGGTAACTTACCCTCAAGAATTCCAAGAACTAGTAAATATGGGACCAAACCCGTATAATTTCACTAATAAAATACATAGCCTAATAACAGGAGAAGACCCTAATAGCGGATTAGTAGTTTTACAAAAGAATGCATTAATAAAACTAGAACAACTTAGCATTACAAATTGGAGCCATATCAAAAACTTTTTAAAGGATTATTTTTATTTATGTGCTATAAGCGGCAATGCGTTTGATCAAAGCTTAGGAAAAAAGCTTTTTAATAAACTCCCTGGAGCAATAGGAAGAGAAATAGAAGAGAGATGGAGCAAAAGAGAAGGAGTTATGCAAAATCCAAATGCTAATTGGTCTATTGGACATAAAATACAACATGTTATGGAAATATTACAAGAAAAGTGTACAAATATACAAATACAAAAACAATTAAAGCAAAATGAGACTGGTTTTTGTAAAAATATATATACAACACAAAGCTATGATCAAAGTACACCAAATAAGAAATATAGAAGAAAATATCAAAATAACCAAGACTACAGACCAAGGAAAAAATATTATCTAAGAAAATCTACGGCAAAAAAAGCCTTATCTAAATAAAGATAGACATGTAAGAAAACATAATAATAATAGAATCTATAAAAATAGACTATCTTGTTTTACATGCGGAAGTGAAGAACATCTTGCTAACACTTGTCCAGGAAGAAATAATAGTAGAACGAGAAACTCCCAACTCATAGAAGATTTCCAAGAAACCCTGATAAATGTAGATGAATACATGTCAGATAACGAAAGTATATATTCAGTAATAAGTATAGATGCTTTAGAAGGAAGACAACACGACTCGTCTGATTCAGAAGAAGAAACTTTAATAAATGAGATAGGATTAGAAAAATTAGACATCAAGGATTTTACATTTGTCAATATACATTGCGATCACCAATTTTCAAAAGGGAAAGGTTTAGATAGCCAAAAATGTTTTAATTGTACAGGATATCCCAGTAAAGACAGAAGAGCTAAATGTACGAATTGCTATATAGAAGGATGCCTCATGTGCATCAATAAAATATTTAACATTAAAGTTATAGACCAGACCATGAGTATAAAAGAAAAAACATTACTGTCTCTAGAAAAAAGGATTGATAGTTTAGAAGACAGAATAAATAAATTAGAAAAAGGAAAAGAAAAGGTAGAAGAAGAGGAAGAAGAAAAGGAAGAAATTGAGTTCTTAAATGAAAAAGAAGAATACAAATCGTTTGAAGGATTAATTTGTAATGAAGACAAAAAGATCGATACTATCAAAATATTAACAAGAATAAGAATTCAAAACTATGAAATAGAAACTTTAGCTCTAGTAGACTCGGGATGTACAAAAAGTATAATAAATAGAAATATCCTGCCTACAGAAATAATAAAAGATTTTCCCGAACCACAAAGCGCCATGCAAATGGACGGATCTTCAAATATATACAAACATTATGTTAGTAATGCTCAAATAAGTTTCTTAAACACATGTGCAGACTTCTATAAACCCACTTATAAATTAGAAAAAATATGGGTTAGAGATTTAAATATTAGGATAGACTTTGTTTTAGGCTTAGATTTCTTATTACATAATAACGGAAGTTGTCTCCTCACTAGAGACGGAGTAATATTTTCCAAAAACATGACTCAAACCTCCATAACAACAGAGCCAGTTCCTACAAAATCAAGGTATGTTAAAAATACCGACAATACAAATACATTAAAATGTAATAAAGGGAAAGAATGCAACTGTACTAAATTACATGTTATGAAAGAAGAGGAAGACATTAAAGAAATTGAATTATTAGAATTAAGTTTATCTGATATACAAATAGAGAAAAACTATGACTTAATAGAAATAAATACTGAACTTTATAATTTTAAGAAAGGATTACAGCATATAGGAGTTATAAAAAAACCAGAAGGACCTAGACGAAGTAATTTCCATCTTAGATAAACTAGAAATAATTGGAGAAAGACCCCTGAAGCACTGGGAAGCCAATCATATAACCCGCAGACTTGATATTATTAACCCAGAATATACTGTTAAAACTGCTTCAATAGAATCCACAAATGAAGACCTGAGAGAATTTGAAGATCAAATAAAAGAATTATTAAATTTAGGGGTAATAAGAAGGTCAACTTCAAAGCATAGGTCAGCCGCATTCATGGTACGAAATCATAATGAAATACTAAGAGGGAAAGTTAGGATGGTAATAAACTATAAAAGACTTAATGACAATACTAGAATGGATGGATATAAATTACCAGACAAATCAAAACTAATAAATCGGATACAAGGAAGAATTTTTTTTAGTAAGTTTGACTGTAAGTCCGGATATTGGCAAGTCAAAATGCATGAAGATAGTATAGAATGGACAGCTTTTACCTGCCCAGAAGGACATTTCGAATGGTTGGTAATGCCCTTCGGTTTAAAAACAGCCCCTCCAATCTTTCAAAGAAAGATGGATAATATATTTAGAGACTATAAAAACTTTATTTTAGTTTATGTAGACGATATTTTAGTTTTTAGTAATAATACCAATGAACATCTAGACATTTACAAACGGTATTCAAACTGTTCGTAGACAATGGAATTATAATTAGCAAGAAGAAAATGGAATTATGTAGGACTCTTATAAAATTTTTAGGAGTAGAAATTGGAAATGGAAAGATAAAATTACAACCCCATATAGCAAAAAAAGTCCTAGACATGCCTGATAAATTAGACAATACTAAAGACTTAAATTTTTTTTTAGGAATACTAAATTATGCACGAAGCTTCATCAAAGATCTAGGGAAAGTAGCAGGACCCCTATACTCTAAAACAGGAAGTCATGGACAAAAGACTTTTAATGTAGAAGACATAAAACTAGTACAAAAACTCAAACAAATGGTTAAAGATATACCAGATTTAGCCCTCCCACTAGAAACAGATTACCCAATAGTAGAAACAGATGGAAGTCTCGAAGGATGGGGGGCAGTTTTGAAAACAAAAAACAATAAATATGGAGATAAAAAAGACGAAAAAATTTGCGCTTATCACAGTGAAAAATACAAAGAAAAAGGAAATATGAGTAGCATAGATGCAAAAATTTTAGCAGTTATATACAAATTAAATAGTTTTAATTATACATTATTAATAAACAAGAAATTTTGGTAAGAACAGATTGCGAGGCTATTGTAAAATTCCACCAAAAAATAGAAGGAAAAAATAGTAGTAAAAGAAGATGGTTAGATTTTTTAGACGCCACATCAATATACAATATATCTTTAGAACATATAAAGGGAAAAGATAATTCTTTAGCAGATCAACTAAGCAGACTTATGAAAACTAACTGTTTGTTTTCAGCATGAGTACAGATAAAGACAGAGCATCCAGTTCAAGTTCAAGTGGACAGAAAGACAAAGACTTGTTGCAGACTCTCTTAGGAAATACTTTATTTCAACCACAAACAAGACAAAATACAACGAGCATGGAAAGAATATATTTTGAAAAACAAAATTTAATTTTCTATCCTCCATCTAATCTAAGTTTCAGGGTAAAACCAGAAACGAAGATAGACAGACCTCAAAGATGCTTAATAGACAACCTATGGATAGCATACAACAAGATTCCTCGAGACAACAGTTATTTCGTGTCAGTAGTAAATTCATTAAGCCACTATTTTACGGACAAAAATGAAGACAAAAAATTCAAATTTTATGTAGTAGTCCAAGGAAGATTACAGGGAGTATTTCAGACATGGATAGAAGTAGTAGATTCAATTAAAGACTTTCCTACCCCACTGTTTAAGGGATTCAATAATTTGAATGAAGCACTAGACTATGCCAGAGGAACTCTCGGACCTAACTATTTCATAAGCCCAGCTTTGAGACAAATTTCAAGACCATCTTTGCAATACAATATTCAGAAAGACACTGACAGAATAATTTTCTGCGATCATTGTTCCTCAATGACAGAAGGATTCAAAAGACTAAATCAGAGGATCGAAAGACTAGAAACAGAAAAAGGGAAATGACACAACATATCCACTCATTACAAGAGAGGATAAGATTTTTACTTGGAAATACCGATCAAAGTAAGAGTTCTCCATCTCACTACAAAATGGTTAAGACGGGTGTACATTCCCCAACGAATGTAGAAAAAGCTATTGTACCAGCTCAAGGTACAGCTAGTCCCGTTCAAACGGTAGCGGGTAAAGACTCATCAAATCCGTTGATGGTTGACACTTTACCAAAAAGTGTAAGAATTCTGCCGGCAAGTTTCAGTATGGCAGAGACAAGTAAAAAGACAAAAGGATTCCTGCAAAAAAGAAAAAAAAAATAGAAGGATAGAAAAAATAATAAAAAGTTCCCTTTACAAAATACTCACAGAAAAAACTAAGGAGGTACAAGAAAAAATTATACGAGAAAATCCAAAACCAGACCCAGCAAATTCTGACCACGAAGACATAGAGATTAGCAGTGACGAAAATAATTTATCAGACCAATTTAATCAACATTACGACCCAAATGAAGACAATGATTCAGGGATGAGTTTTGATTCCATAGCACTACACAACCTGGATACCTAGAGGAAATACGTAAGCAATGACATCAACACAAGAAGACAAACAAATAGGTAAGCAGTGACATCACAAGCCATTATAATAAAGAAGACTCCACTCATGTCCATTATGATAAAGGAGACTCCACTACATGTCCACTACTAATAGAGACGACTCCACTATCACAAGAAGACAAAAAAAGGACACTCAATTTAAAAAAAGGTTTCACAAAGCCATGTGACGATGGGGCCCAAAGAGCACCCAGCAGGTGAAGAAAGTTTTGAGAAATTGGAATCCGAATTTCAAATCCGGATGGACTCCTATATATAAGAACCATGTTGCAAGAAGAAAGGTAGAGCGAAGTGCAAGAAGAGCATCAAGTAAAGAAGTTTGTAAGATTGTAAGGATTCATAGTTTACATATTCCCCTTCCCTTTCAAAAAAAAAAAAAAAAAAAAAAACAAAGAGTGTGTACAAAGTGTGTGAGTGCTTTAATTTTCAAGTAGCTGCAAGGTCACTCGGGGACTCCCGAAAGGGAAACCTCATTCCGGCCATTATCATGTAAGTAGTTTTTAGTTTTCTAGATCTTCGTAACTTTCTCCCTATATCATGTAGATATTATTATTGTACTATTGCTATGTATAAATAATGTTTATATTACTATAATGTTTATTTAATAGTTGAATTACTCTTAGTAAATGGTTAGTTCCTTGTCTTCTTAGTAACCCCGATGGATTAACCTGTAAATACCTAAGGAAGTTGAAAGTCCGCCATGGTTATGGAACCAAAAGGACTGTGTATCCCAGGGTGGGGTTAAAGAAGCAGGTGCTAGAAAAGGGGTAAGGAAAAGAGATGAACAGAGTAAAAAAAAAAAAAAAAAAAAAAAAAAAAGTAATTTTGGGAGAAATTACATAGATTTAGTAACAAATCACTACTAAACAAGATAACGGAGTAGGAAGAGGGAGTACTAAGTAGGATTTTACAACATATTTTACAAACGCGACCATTATGTTGCTGATTTTTAAGAAAGTCAAAATTCCGTTCTATTTTTTCTAATGATTTATTTTGTTTATGCTGCAGTGTTTCTATGGTTTCTATTATCTTTAGAACTTTTTCGTCTTTAGACTGACTATGTTCTGCTAAATTTATTATTAAATCTGTAACCGTATTTAAATGTTGATTCTCGCTATGCAAAATATGGTCTCCTTCTGTGAAATTACACTTAAGTAGTGATCCAAATTTTAGTCTTCGATATTTCTTTTCTGAAACTATTTCTAAATCTAAGTATTCTAACCTCTTAATACTTCCTATTATGCTAAATATAGAGTTCTGTTTTTGCAATCTTGTGTTTCTATTCTAATTTCTTTTGTATAGTGATCAACTCTTGCTCCTATAATGGGTATTTGTAAATCTATTTGTCTTATTTCTTGATGTATAAAGGATATTTGATTTGATGCTAATAAATCTGAAAATAACCTTAGTTGTTCTATATATAGTTGTCTTTATTCTAATAGAAAATCGTATATATCTATATAGTTCTGTCTTATTTTTAATAAATACCAATGATATTCCTGGTCAATTATAATCTGTTTTTCGTATGGCCTAAATTTTTTCTTATATAATCTAGATGACATATACTTTAACTAGTATGAGTACTACGTTATTTATCCTAAGAGAAAATTTAAATTACTAATACGATTTCTTTGAACTTCTATACGTCTATTTGCGTGTTGGATATTACTATTTATACTATGTAGTTCCCACATTAAAGCACTTAATAATTCTGGGTTGACTAGGGTTGGTCGGTTTGAAGAATATAAACCCCTGTGGTTACAAAGTCTGTCTGTTAGGTCTTTAGTTTCTAATATTTCTAGATATAAACTTAATGCCTCTTTAATTTTTAACCAGTCTGTTTTAGTAGAAATTTTAAATATTTTAAATTGGTAATTATTGTAATTTTTAATGCTTTTTAAGTCATTTGTAAATGATATATTCAGACTTTTCCATTTCCTTGATTGAGACTTTTTCATTTGTGACATATATATATATATATATATATATATATATATATATAAAATATTGAAGATTGAGAAAAGTCCCATTCTTAAATATTATATATTATATTTGGGTCTAAACTCTCTTTTATAATATAGTAGAAAATAGAATAATTTTACCTTATTTGAGACAGTGACCTCCTCCAAATTCAAATAAATATTTGTCCAGTATTTATGATAGTGACAATATAGTGTTCTAAACTTTTATTAAATGCTGCCTTTTTATTTTTATAGTTAGGCCTTAGTTGAGTTGTGTAGCAAAATGGAAATTGAAATCTTATGCACAAAACTCATTAAGCCATTTTTACCTACTCCTCCTCACCTTCAGCATTACAACCTCTCTTTCTTCGACCAAATATCTGAGAAAGAACACGTCCCGATTGTTCTTTTCTATGCTAATAATAATTTCATCAACAACTCCACTATCGTTGAGCGAATTGAACAATCTATTTCAAAGATATTAACTCATGTTTATCCAGCCGCAGGAAGGTACGATAAAGATGAATGTTCGATTCTTTGTCTTGATCAAGGTGTTTCCTACACTAAGGCCAAGGTCAATTGTAAACTTGATAATTTCCTAGAGAAAACACGCAAGGACCTTAGTCTTGCATCTTTATTTTGGCCACATGTAAACAAAAATATAGATAAAACTAATTTAATGGTTTCACCAATTGTAACGGCACAAGTAACCGTGTTTGAATGTGGTGGCCTAGCAGTCTCATTAAGTGGTTCACACCCTGCAATGGATGGTTTCTCATATTTTAAATTTGTTTTTGAGTGCGCAAAAGTGTGTAAAATGGAAACTCCTGTTGAAAAAATTAATTTTCTAAGCTTCAATTTGGGTAATATTTTCCCAACAAGAGATATATCGAGACTTTTCAAGTCAACCTACACTCCAATTATACACCAAGATATTATTGTTAAGAAATTCGTTGTTCGTGAGGCTGCTATGTCAAGGCTTAGAAAAAAATGCATTGATGAATCATGTGGAGCTTTGACTTTTCAGCCGTCAAGGGTTGAAATTATTACAGCATTCCTTTGGAGGGCTTTCATCGGTGCTTCAGCAATCATAAATGGGTATGTCAGGCCTTCTCTAATGTACTTTCCTTTGAATTTGCGTTTTAAATCATCTTTACCTCAAGTGAACAACTCTATGGGAAATTTTAGAATCGATGTACCAATAAAATTCGTACCAAGGGAGACTAAAATGAAATTGCATCACTTCATAATATTAATCAGGGATACTGTGAATAAAGTCGTTGCTTCTTGTAACAAAGCTTCACCAGATGAAATAGTGTCAACATTGGTTAATATATATAATGAAAGTGATAGTTCACCAGAATGGGGAGGTAATGATGAAGTTGACAAAGTTTTATGTTCAAGTTTATGCAACTTCCCTTTTCATGATACTGATTTTGGTTTGGGAAAGCCAGCCTTACTATTTTTTGGTATGAAAGATATACAAATGTTTTGGTTGTATGATACGGATATTCATTCTGAAGTTGGTGTGCAATTGGACTTGAAGGAAATCTATATGCAGCTATTTGAGTGTGACGATGACATCAAAGCTCTCATGTTTATACGCAATGCAAATCTTTGATATTATTTTACTTTTCCATTATGTTATATTGGTACTTGTTTTGTTTGTACTTTTTATTTAGGGATCGTTTGGACATGCAATATTGAGTCATAATTTTAAATTTGAAATAAAATTTGAAAATAAAGTTTTGTTTGGATATGTAATTTGAATTTCTTAAGTTATTTTTTTCTCTTCCTATTAAAACCCAACTAGTTGTGAAAATCATCAATTTAAATTTCCTCTATTCTTATACAATTTTAGCGAATAAGCAAAATAATAATTTATAAAGAAAACATCGAAATATCCTACGGTGCCGTTTTGATAAATCACACATCTCCATATTTCATTTATAAATAAATATTTGCAATTACAAATTTTTAAATATATATAATTTTGAGAGAAGTATTGAAAATACCCCTAAACTTGGCACATAGTTTAGATTATTTTTTCAATATATAAATTTATGAATCAAGTTTTACATTTAATAAAATTGAATTACAATTCGGGATCCCAAATCTTGCTTATTTGAGATTTGGAATTTGGAATCATCATCCCAAATCATAGTCCAAATATTGATTTGAAATCATAATTTGATATCACATGTTCAAACACCAACTTAGTCTTAATGACTTCTACTGTGCAATGATTAGCTTGTTTGGTTGGTTGCTCTATTTGGGAGAAAATAGTCAAATTTTCAACTACACACGCTTCAACTTCACGGAAACCTTATCACCTCCTAAAATATTTAAAATTCGAAGTATTACCTTTCTAAATAATTGTGTGGCAAAGTAAGTGTATTTCACCCACTTTGAGAGAGTGAGCACAAAAAAAATACTAAAATTTTATTTTTAATATTTTTTTCATAAATACACGTATTTTATTTTTTTTTTCTTTTTTTTTTCATAACAACATAGAACAAATCTCTCCAACACTCACCATTCATAAGACACAGTTGCCACCATCATCTCCAACGGGTTCACCATTTTTAATCCCGAATAAGTTTTCAAACTCATAAGTAATTAAAAAAACTTGCAAAACCAATCGAACCCACTGTAGATAAAATGAACCCAAAAAGGCATTGGAACAGATTTTTTTTTAAAAATGGGTTCAAACCCCAAAAAAAATATTTTTTTCACTAATAAATTCTTTAATTATCAATCTCAAATCTCAATTAATCAACTATTTATAACACCCCAAATATTCTAACTTAGACCAGGTTAAGAAAAAAATATTCCAGTCTGTTGATTTACAAACAAGTTTACAGGCTGTAAATTAATCTCCTTTACGAGTCGTAGACTTGATTCGTAAATCAAGGTTCAGGAACCTATCATCCTTTAGGTGAATAGGATGAACGAATTTAGTGGTCGTAGACCTTTCTACATATTGCAAAATGATTTGTAGTTCAAAGCCCCGAAAGACCCAATTTACATTTTTAATTTCACGAGCCATTCTACGAATCGTAAAAATATTTATGGACCGTAGACTTATCTACGGAATGAAGTCTTGAAACCCAGCACTCTCAGTGTAATTTCTACGATTGCATAAGATGGTCTATAAAAAATTGTACGGAGTGTGAAAGAGTTCGTAGACCCCAACTTCAGAAAGTTTAGAATTTCTACTTGATTTCTATGAGATCTTTCTATGGCCTGTAGAATCTTTTACGGATCGTAGATGACCCTCGTAGGCGGCTCTGACAACATTTTTAAGAAGGATATTTCAGAATTTTTCCACCCCTTTTAAGCCTTAACCTTGACATTTTACACCTAATTAAGGTCCTTATCAGTATTATGCATCTAAAATCATTATCATAACTCTTCCCAAGGCTTAGAGAAAAGAATCAAGAGGAGTGTAGGGTTTCGAGCATCTTTTTCAAGTTCTTTTATAGAACTTTGTTCTTTCAAGTATATAAGGCTATTATAGTGATGAACTTTTTTTGAATTCAATTTTCCGGTAGAGCATGGGTGTTGTATTAATCCCAAAATTTCAGCACCAAACATGTACAAGGAGGTGGATAGTCTTATCTTTGCCTCCAAAATCATGGTTGCAAAATAGAACTGAACCTAAACTTAATTGTTCCAACAAATAACATCTAGTAGCTAGTTATTTACAAGGATTTAAGTTATCAAAATGTAAGCTTCTTGTGCTTGAATCTTAGCAAGGGCATTTGTGCTTGATCCATAGTGATGGACTAAGTTCATCCTCACACCCTACATCAAGAATTCAGAAAGTATGATTTAAACTTAGGGTTTTAACTCAAGTCGTCACAAATTCAAATTGGCCTTCACTCCTTGTCATTGAATTCTGATCCTTACGTTTGAGATTATAATTCTTGATTGGTTGTTCATGCACATCTTATCACATGAACCCTAGTTGGTTAAGAATTGATGAAAGTTTTTGTATAATTGTTTTCATGCATGCACTTCATAATCAAAGCAAGTTTAAGCATTTAAGCTTTTCAGTTGAGTAGAGTTTTAATGGAACACTAATCGTCCCAGATGCAGTATTATTACTATAAAAGTATGGCTAGTTTTAAAGAAGCATAAATAGTTTCATAAAGTAGTTTTCAGTCAGTCAAAGAGATACTACAGATATTTCAAAGAAATATTTTGAGTATTAACTCAACACAGAGATTAATATATGAGCATTACTGCATGTTTTGGGAGCAGTATTGAGCACCAAGTTGGGTAAGGATTTAGACAATTCAAACCCCATAAACCGCAGCTTGTGTAGGATAGGATTGTGTCGTTGATTCATGTGATTCTTCACATAGCTCCCTAGTAAGGGCTTAAATATGGATCCTTAAGTTTGGTATCATCCTCTATCCTAGCAAGATATTGGATGGCTCTGACAACGTGGGCAAGACGTTATATCATCACGAGACTCTTAATGATGGTATCAGTTAGAGAAACTCTCGAAAAAAGTGAAATATTATATTTTAGTACTTGAGTTATTGCATATCTCAGTTGTAAAGCTTTATTATTTTCATTACACTTATATGCTTTACTTTAATTGTGTTACTTTTCAGATTCATTTCAAATTTTATATTGTTAGCTCAGCTTTATGCACTCAGCTTTATTACATATAATATATTCCCTGTATTGACGTCATTTGGCATTGCATCATTTTATGATGCATATTCAGGTGTTCAGGATCGACATCATGCGCTCCATTGAGATCTTCTTCTATCAGCTTTGGCGAGACCACATTGATTTTAGAAGGTTCAGTTTCATTTATGTCTTTCTATTTTGATAGACTTTTAGTTCATTGTTTAGGTAGTCAAGGGTCTTGTCCCGACACCTATTTTAGTTTAGTATCAACTTCATAGACAGGATAGTGAGTTAGTTCAGTCTGTAGTATTCGGATGTTCTTTTTTAAAAAAAATTCCCAGTGACTATCTGGGTGTGTTGTATTTCATTCCAAAGGTTTAATTACAACACAAGGATAGATACTATCCTGCAAAAAAAAAAAAGAATGAGCTCCCAACAAGAAAGACATATTGCTCATTCTACAACTATACGAGAAGTTAGCCTAATTAACAAAAAAATTAGCTTTGTCAAATTTTGATCTAATGGAAGGGACTTGTCTCTTATCTAAAAGATAGGGACCTTTTGCACCATTAGGGAGCTCGTTTGCAGATAAGTAAATAGAGCTATCATGTGAGTCCATTTCCATTTTCGCCAGCCAATCCGCAAGTTGATTAGCTTCCCCATAACAATGAATGAACCTGATAGTAGCTTGCTTGAGCATCTCTGGGGTTTCTTCAATAATTCTATTCATTCTAAAGATGCCAACTTTCTTGTTCTTGAGCATATCTATGATCACTAGGGGTGGAAAATGAGTGGTTTGGATCGGATTTGGATGGATTGAATATAAATTGGATCACAATTCACCTATATAAAATATGGGTAAATATGAATTTGGTGAAATATGATTTGGGTAAAATGGTTGTAACCCACTTTAATCTCTTAAAGCCAAAAAATGTTAAATCAAAGCTAAGCTGTTAATACCTCAACCTCTATCATCCCACCCTACCCCTACCACCCCACCCCCAAAAGAAAATTTAAAAAGCCTTTTTTGTAAAAAAAAATTGACAAAAAAAATTTGACAACCCCTAGTACTCTCACCCCGCCACCCCCACCTGCCCCCACCCCCAATGTAAGGTTGGTGTATCCATTTTGTTTGCACCAATTTCCACCATACCAAGCTACCTTTGCTTCTGCAATGTTGTGGTTGGTGCAGTGGAATGGGATGGAAAAGGCCATGATCAATTGTCTTTTTTTTATCTCTGAGAGCACCTCCAAGTCCTGCTCTCCCATTGTCTTTGTTGAAGCTTCCATCTGTGTTTAGCTTGAGGAATTCAAACTCTGGTTTTTGCAAGCAGACCACCATAAATTGTGGTACTGGTTGTAGCTTCACAAGGTTAACACAAAAGTCCTTCCATGGAAATGTGAGCTTGCATCCAGGAAAGGTCTTGATTGTGGCTGTTTGTATGATCCATCCGACCTGCTGTTCGAGTTTATACAAACTGAACTTTTTCTGATTACCATACCTGCAAACAAGTCTCCTTCCAAATAGCCCAACAAATAATATTGGGGGTGATGTATAAAATTAACTTATGGACATCATTTTGGGTTTTCTCATGCCACCAAAAATTAATGACATGCCTAATAGGGAGGTGAGAATGTCTAATCCCAAGAGGGGCACCAAATAGATTCGCATGTTTTAAACACTATTTCTGTTTATCTCTCAGAGATTATTTTCAGACTTTTGCTTATAATGTGACTGAAATACTTTAAGGTTACTAAATGATTTTAAATGAGTATTTATTTAAACTTTCGCATGTATTTAGTCTTCCGCCTAGTAGTCAGCCAGACCAAGATTTGTTTGGGACCAACAATATCAAGTTCACTAATAATAAAGATGTGTAATGCAATGGAATGCAATGTCATGTATAGTGATGCATGTCTGACCTAGTGATACACACCTGCTGTCTCTCAGTCCGAGACCCATGGGGGACATATCTTTCCATGCATCTGTCGCAACATGCGACACGATCCTTGATAGTAAAATCTATCGCGGCGTGCGACACATCCCTCTATAATAGAATCTGTCGCAGCGTGCGACACGTCCCTTGAAATATAGTATCCGTTGCGGCGAGCGACACGTCCCTCGAAATGGTACATTCTCTTTAATTTCTTATTCTTACTCAATCCACCTAACATTTATCACAATCATGTCTTAGAACCAATGCAAATGACATGTTCACACAAATAACGGGGAGATGACCATTTTCATAACAATGCACAATTCACAACAACACTATTGTGATACAACATCAACAATGAATCAATAAGTCTTTCAAACTATTCTCAACATATCACACACCAATAATTAATCACATTGCTTTTTATCACCCATTTTTCATCATTAGAACCATTCAATATGGACAAGTCAACTCATCACCAAGTCTCATTACTCCCAAACACATACTACAAAAAAATACACGATTCTATACACTTAACAAGAGTTTAGAAATCCACTTGCCTCAAATAATCGAACAATCACTCAGGGACTTGAGTCTTCCCTTTTTGTTGTACTTCCAACTCAAAGCTATCAATTCACATTAATAATCACAATAAAATTTCGAAACTAACAACACTCATATAATAATATATCTAGCCTAGACCCATAAAAGCTCACCCAAATTTATAATCAAATTTCTAGTTTTGATATCAATTAATATATCAACTCTCATATTTTCCATATTTCAAGCCTAAGGTAAGTCTCAATCTATCAAAAACTTAATTTATAGTGTAGTAAGTAACTGGAGGAAATGTTTTCTGATCATTAACCACCCATCATATAAATCCAAATATTACCTAATGATTACATTAGCCATTAACAATTTTCCACCAAGGCCCAAAAAAACGTTAGCATAGGTTATTCAAATTTCCATATTATTTTTTTCAAGTCAAATTCAATTTCTCTTGTTTCTCTTTCAAAGCCAACATTGTTATTATAATAATAATCGACTATTCATTCATATAAACAATACAAGATTATGTTTGGTTTACCTGGTGCAAATTGGTCAGTAGGTTTGAAATTTTCCGAAGTCATTGTCGTCGTTCTTATTTTCCAGGTCTCTTTTTCCTCTTAAATTGTATAGTCTAAAATTATTAAACCCTATTAACTTGCTTTTAACGCATGGGTCAAGTAATATAGGGTATTAAATAAATTTTGAAATTGACCCATTAACTAATTACTAAAATTAAATATTTAAAATTTATCCACTAATTGTTATAAAATAATATATTATGGATGTCCACTACATCAAAAAGTTACTCCATTACTTTCCTCCATTATGAAGATAATCATAACCTCCATAACCTCCACCTTTATAACCATTATTCTTGTAACTTTTCACTTTCATAACCTCCCCCATTATATTCATGTTAATGTCATGTTTATGACTAACCTTTTGTATGCCTCTATGTTACACTATAAATAGAGGCATAAGAGTTCATATTGTATACACTTGAAGATTTGGTGAACACTTGAAAGAAAGAATGTTAGTTTATATTGTTCCTCTTGTCTTATAGTCTTCTTCTCTTCCTCTTTATATTGTTCTTTTGTCCTTAAGTTTTACAATACGTTATCAACACGATTGTTCTACAATTGAAGGATTGAAGCATAGTAAATAAAGAAGGTAAAAATATTTGTGTTTATTTTTCTCTCGGGAACAAGGTAAACTACTAGATAATTTATTTTATATTTTACTTTTGATTATACATCATTAGTTTTCTTACCATTTCAAAATCATATGAGTCCAGCAAGTTGCTTTTACTTTGAGCAAACTTTTAATTTAATCACTATATATTTAAAAAGTAAAGTTAGTTTTGTAAGTTAATAATTTGTAAAGAAATTGTTCTTTATGATCTTGTTTTATTAAAAGATAAGTTATTGAGTTATGTGGCATATACATATTGATTGGATCATCATTATAGGTTACTTTTGTACCTATTTATTTTTCTTCATCTAAACATTTACTTGTGGAGTTATTAATATATTATTTGTACTAACAAAATTTATTTTGTGGTTATTTTAAAATGATTGAGGGTAAGACGATGAATTCAATTTTCATCGCACCAAGTGGGTAAGACATCGAATTAAAGTTTGGGTGAGTCATGATAATAAGAAGTTAGGTTCAAGTCCCATTGATTTATGACCAAAGACGTCTTTATATGGGACCAAAGACGTCTTTATATGGGTAAGACATTGGGTTTAAGTCCTAATGCACTTTAGTGATGATATGGTGATAACTAACATAAAGTTGTATACTTTTGACTGAAAGTCATGAAATTTGCCCAATTGATTTGCTCCATTCTCTTATGTGAATGTGGTAGCAGGACATAATGTGTCTCAAAATGACAAGTGGTTAAATGCATGAATATGAGTATGGTAAAATATTGATGGTCATCATTGTGGTAATTAAAAGAAAGAACATTATGGGTTCTTAAGATGGTCCTTCAAATGTGAAGGTAATTTTTATCCATCAAAGTAGTATGAAAAGTTATTGGCACATTGGTGTTGGTGCAACCCAAATTTGAAAAGTTTTGTAAATCTCCATCAAAATAAAGGAATACAAAGTGATAGTACATTTGGTACATTTGACCTCTTAAAGTGATGTTGAGGTGAGTCACATAAATTTGATAAATGTGAAAGAATGACAATGAGTTTCTAATAAAAACTTATGGAGCATGTTCAAATGGTTATGCTCAATTTCTTAAAGAAAATGTGACTTGTGTTCTTATAGATAAGAACATGTTCATGTATTGTTGGATGAATGTCACATCTCACCTCTACGGGAGGTTTTAGAGATTGAAAAGAAATATTTTGACATAAATGGTCATTTAGTCATATACTTTAAGTACTACACAAATATTGTGGTATTTTTTTTATTATGAACTATTGGAGGACAAAAGAAAGAAATAATTTTTTTCTATAAAAGTTGTGGTCATGACCAAAATAAATATTATTGTGAGGCAACACAAATTTGTCATTGGTTGTCAAGAAATAAGTCTTGCAAGTAATAATTTTAACCATGACAATAATAATCATTCTCTCCTTGAAGGAGATGGTCACCATAAGAATGGTGTTGTGAAATTTGTGGCAA